>NC_133650.1:9531881-9709958 GCF_009905375.1 Apium graveolens | reverse complement strand
CAGAATGAAAATCAGGTCAATATTAGCATTTACCAATCAAATACCGACTTAAACTGATACACAAATCAAATGACATTGCAATACAAAAGAAATTAGGACTCAAAAGTATTTTTATTGGAAGCGTAACATTTTTGTGAGTCTGTACGCGTTCGTTTCGTATTAAACGGACGAACGGTTTAATTATTATGAATAAAACAAGAAATAAATGGAAATAAATCAATTAATAATAATATTAATTGATTTTTAAATACTAAAATGTAATTTTTAAAAACCTAAAAATAATTTTTAGAAATTATTTGAATTAATTATAAATAATTTACATTTATTTAACTATTTATAAATAAAATTAATTGATTAATTTATTTTTAATCAATTAATTAAATTCATAAATAATTAACTAAAATAAATTATAAATAATTAAATCAAATTGTATTTTTGAAAATAATTAAAGAAAATAATTTTAGGAATTTAAAATAATTGAGAAAATAATTTTTAGAATTAAAAATAATTAGTAAATGATTTTTACATATAAAATAAATGATTTTTAAAAATAAGAAAATGATTTTTAAAATAAATTATAAAAGAAAACACAGAAACATATTTTTTTGATTTGAAGTTTGGGAAAACAGATTGTACCCGGGTCAAGAGACCGGGTCATAGCCGGGTCGGCAAGAACCCTAACGGGTTTATAAGAACACGGCCGGAATCCTCACCGGTTTCTGGGGATTACCAGATTCTGGTTGACGGAAAATAATCCGGCAACTTTAATTTCCCAGAAACGGACTCGATTCACAGCGGTTTCAGTCCAAAGCAGTCCTGAATTCAATTACAACAACACAGCAAAACAATAACGATTCAAACAATCAAATGTCACCACCACAACCCAGAAACCGATCAAGTAAACAAAGAACTCCGGCAACTCGTCGGCAAATTCCGATTAACAGATAAATTCGATGAAAACCATTGATCTTTACCTCAATATAAAGCCCAAATTATTTACAAATATATACAATGAATCTTAACAACAACCCATCATCGATTTATCCGGAAAAATAAAAAGAAAATCCAAAAATAATACTAAAGTCGACCTCTTACGAATTGAACTCGAGAATTCACGGAGTTCATATAAAACTATTCGGTTTAACCTAATAAACACGGTTCTAACATTCAATTTAATCAACAAACCTCAGAAATCAAAACCCCAACATAATCGATTATAAACGAAATCGAAAAGTTCGATTCATTTACCCTATGTGAACTCTGATGATGGATTGAGAAACTACTCGATATAAGCTTCGATTTGGTCTAAAGATTGCCACCAACGATTGTAGAATCAGCGTTGAATCGATCCAAATCGATTATGAACAAACCCTAACCCCCATTTTCTATTTTCTGAGTTTTGGTTTTATTTTTAGTAATTTCTGAAAATAAAGTAAAATAAAATAAAACAATTCCGCTATTTATATATACATGAATTTTAATACCCCAAAATAATTTAAGGGTGTTTTTATCCCCTAATTATAATAATTAGGGCCCCAAAATAATAATTACGGGGAATAATTTTAAAAATGATAAAATACAAAATTAATGTCAAAATTCTCCGAAAATTGCGAATAATTCAAAAATGCAATAATAAAGGGTATTTGAAATACGAATAATTTTATAAAAATAAAAACTTTGATTTTGTGGGGTTTTGACGTCCCGTTGGGGTCCCGGTCCGTTGATTTTTTTGAAAAACAGGAACGATCCTTAAATTACCAGAAAACCCGATAACACATAAAAGGTATTGAAACACGCGTAAAATGAAATAAAATGGAGGTCTTAATAAAGACGCTAATAAATACGCGTCCCGGTTGCAGATAAATTCATATAATTGCAGTTTAAACATATATTAATTAATCAAAAAATTTTCTGGTCCGCTCAAAAACACAAATAACAGTTATAACATCTCATATCATGGCAATAATTACTTTAAATTTATAAAACACACAATATTTATTTATTTAACATATAATATTCTCATAATTTTCCCGGATATTACATAGTAGACCTTCGCAGATTGATGTCAGGAGGATTAGACTGGTGAGATGTGTCAACATGAGATGATGTGTCAAGATCAACTGGAACAATAGATTCCACAAGAAAATCATCACAATCAACATACCCAGGCTGAACATGAGGAACATCGACTGGTAAAGGCTGAATATATGGCTTTGTAGAGTTAGAATTAAAGGGAAATATGCCCTCATAAAACCTTGCATCTCTGGTAACAAATGTCTGTTTAGTGACACTATTCATCAGTTTGTAACCCTTCTGAAAAGGAGCATAACCAAAAAAAACACAAGCTACTCTTTTTTCTAACAGTTTATCATTATCAGGCTTAGGATTAGAAGCAAAAACGAGACAGCCAAAAGCTTTCATATACCCATAGTCAATTGGAGTTTTATGCAGAGTAAAATAGGGAGTTTGAAACTCCAGAGTTGCAGTAGGAAACCTGTTTATTATATAAACAACAGTAAGCACAAAGTCACCCCAAAAATCAACAACAAGACCAGATTAAAATTTTAAGGCACGTGCAATTTCCAAAATCTGCATGTGTTTACGCTCCACTCTAAAGTTTTGTTGTGGTCGATATGGACAAGAAGTTTGATGGACAATACCATATTTAGCATAAAACTGTTTGCACCAAACATCTTCTAACTCCAAAGCATTGTCGGATCGAATAGTACGAATTGACGTCTTGAAATGGTTTTGCACATAGTGAACAAACATCTTAAAAACGTCTAGAAAAATTGACTTATGCTCTATAAGATATACCCAAGAAATTCGTGAAAAATCATCTACTAATGTCAAGAAATACCGAAATTTACCTTGAGTGCAAACTCGATAAGGACCCCATGTGTCCATATGCACAAGTTCAAAAGGAGAACTTGCATGACTTGTGCTTAAATCAAATGGCAATTTGGTAAACTTTGAAAGTAGACAAGTAATACAGACCTGATTTCCATCCTTAGCAAATTTGGACAACTCAGGATTGTGATTCATAGTTGACAATGAGGCATGTCCCAACCTATTATGCCATAACTGGAATGAAAAATCTGTAAACACAGAGAGTGCAATAGTTGCAGGAGTTGTGCAGTCAACAACTACTGGAACATCTTGTGCATCATCCAAGTAATATAAACCATGATCCAAGTGTCCTGTAGCCACTACAATATTATCCTGATTCCTTAAAATTTCACACACAGCAAGAGAAAATTGCACATGACAAGCATTGTCCTGAGAGAGCTTATGGACTGAAATCAAATTGTGCTTGAAAGTTGGAACATATAAAAGATCTTTCAAAAGAAGACCATTCTGCAGATGCAAAACACCAATATAAGTGATTGCAGCAATTTCACCAGTTGGCAAATTGATGACCATTCTGCAGATGCAAAACACCAATATTCATCACCTGAGCATTATTACTCATTTTAGTTGAACCAGAATGATTTGTGGACCAATTCTGAGTAGAGACACCACATTGTGGCTCAGTCTTACTCTTCAAATGCCATTTTGGATAATTGATTACAGTCCAACACATATCTGCAGTGTGTCCTTTGCCATGACAAACCGTGCACTCAAACTGAGATTTCTGCACATTGCCTTGACTATACATTGCTGACATATCATAATCAACATTCAATTTACTAATTTTCAATACATCCTTCTGTGATTCTTCTTGTTGAATCACTGAGCAGGCCATCTCCACACTTGGAAGAGGTTGCCGCATCAATAATTGACTCCGCAATGGAATATACACATCATTCAAACCGTTTAAGAACTGAAATAGCCTAGACTCTTCTTTTAAAGCATCAATAGCAGTCAAAAAAGCAGTAATTTCAGGTGTGATGACAGTTAGAGTAGGTAACACAGTTAAACTATCAATCTCTTCCCAAATTTCACTCATAGACGTAAAAAAAATAAGCTATAGAAGATTTATTCTGTTTCAAGGCAAATAAATCTCTGTTCAACTTATACTTACGAGATCCATTAGTAAACAAAAATCGTTTCTCCAATTGCTTCCAAATTTCACTTACAGATTCAACATATATAATAGATTTGTGAATAGAATCAGAAACATTATTATGAATCCATGAAATTACCAGATTGTTGCACGTATCCCACTGAATTGCATTAGTAGCATCATCTGGACTACGAGTAACATTTCCATGAACAAAACCGAGCTTACGTTTCGATGAAAGTTGAATCTCAAGTGAACACTTCCAGGATCGATAATCTGAAGAGCCTTAAAGTTTTGGAACACTAATTGATAGAGGTCCATCCGATGGATGTAGAAACAAAGGATTTTGTAGATCTGTGAAGGTAAAACGACCTCCCGTTGTTGCCATTGTTGTGATGTGAAGCTTCAATCGCAAACGAAGACGATGAAGGAATGATAATGAAATTGAAACAATAACGAAAACTGTATTTAAAGTCTATACACACAGCTCTGATACCATATTGACTGATGAAGCATGTATAAACTCTTAAGAATCATGGAAAGGAAATTTTTGTTATCTGACATAAAATGGATCTGAACCTTTTTTTTACATCACTCGCTTAGCTCTAACAAACTCCTATACATGCACATTGATCGAATCTATCTTACTAATAGAATATTATAAAATGACCAAGATATCCTTTAAGAAAAATACTCCACATCAGGGGACCGTCCAATTCATTAACACAAAGGCATAAACATAAGCATGGGTGCATGATACAGGTCTTCCAAGCACCTTAATGTGCTGGAAGAGCTTGTCTGAGTTGCTCATTGCTCGGATCCTGGTGATTCACTCTTCGGTCCTAAAAATGGGTTTTGAGTGAGAGAACATTGTAACACATGAACATACGAGCAAATCAAATGGTTGTGCTAAAATAAATGGAGTTATTGTTATACTTTAGTACCAAAAAATGGTTTTTGGTGCTAAAACAGTACAATGTCTCCGTTTCATCGTTCTAAATCTTTGTTTCAAATTTTAACTTTCAAGTACCCAACACTTTCAAAAACTTCTATTATTTGTTTTCCTCTCTTTTTTCACTTTTTGATGAGATAACAGATATAGCTCCCTCTATAATTTTGTTCTAGATGTAGCACAACTATAGTATTATGCAATTTTAACACAATGGGCAGCATGTAACTGGATTGATGAATTTTATTTTTGGTGTAATAATATAGATTTAGCACCAAATTTAACGCACCATTGGCAATGCTCTAAGATTTAACATACATACAAAGTCCCTGTCCTAATATGTAATGGTTTAGAAAAAATCGGCAAATGAAGAATTTTATTTAATTTAACTTTCCCAGTCAAACAGATACAATATATTTTTACTCACAAGTCATATGTTTCCCAACTTATATGTTAAATACTAGTAGATTCATTGTTTCCTCTGTCATTCTTGCAAAAAAATGTCTAAAAATGGCTAGATTAGAAATGTGAGTTTTATTTCGTGATGGTGGAACCGTGCAGGACCAGTGGTGGTATGAAAATCTCTTAATGTATATTCATTTCAAGAACAAACATGATCAACAGACACATAGTTCTCTAACTTGTACAATCAAGAACAAGGACAACTCTCCGAGATTAATTAAGGCCATGCCTTATATTGTAGGGAACAATAACAGACACTCTAACAACTTCAGTTTATGTAATTTAGTTGATACCTTATAAAAGTTTCTACTGCAGTTGCACTGGATTTATCAGTCTATTTTTTTTAATTTGATTTGCAGGAAATGAGACATTTGAGAAGCTGGGGCCATTTGGGACTTCATCGAACCTCCTAGTGTATCTCACTTCCGTCTTTCACATGAAAACCATCACTGCAACAAATCTCAACAATATCTTCCAAGAAACTTGTAAGTTTGCTACCATCATAGCAGCTTTCCTCTCCGACACTTATTTTGGTCGTTACAAAACCCTTGGATTCGCCTCAATATCTTCTTTCATGGTGCAAATCTGATGTAAATAAAGAGGTAAATAAGATTTGAGGCTTAGCTCACAACAAGACAAAAATGACAGCTCACAGATTGCCAGCTCAGTTCAGATTAAAAGTTAGTTACATATATTAGATATAGAGGGAATGTAACAATATATATAAGACATTATATGTAGTATAATTCATTCTGACTTCTTCCGTGAGATACACAATATATATTCTTCTTCTTCAATATAGAATGTTTGGTAACAACTCAAGTAAGCTCCATTAATGAAGTTGACATGGTATCAGAGCCATAGATCTCTGTGATACATACTATTCCGTAGTATTATACCCATCTATGTGTTATCAAATACTTATAAATAGTTGGATCGGTTCTTTTTTTGAAAAATCAAGGTGAAATTGAAGTTAATCTCTATCATCAATGGTGTCTTCTCCGTCATATCTGAGTGCTGCAACAAGAAATATAGGAAATGCATCAGGAAATGCTCCTCTCATCATTGATACTAATCATCCATACTTCTTACATCCATCTGATCATCCAGGTTTAATCCTAATCACTATCACTTTGACTGAATCAAACTATAATCAATGGTTTAGATCAATGAAAATTACACTTTCCGCAAAGTTAAAATTAGGTTTTGTTGATGGATCTTATACTAAACCTGTTAATAATGATATTCTGCTATTACATTGGACTCGTTGCAATGATATTGTGATATCCTGGATCTTAAACACAGTCTCCTCTGAAATTCATCATTGTGATGTATATGAATATTGCAAAGGTATTTGGGATGATTTTGCTATTAGATTTTCTCAGACAAATGTACCAAAACTGTTCAATTTGATAAAGGAATTATCATATTTGAGTCAGGGAAATTTATCAATATCTGCCTATTTCACCAAGTTTAGATCTCTTCATAATGAATTGGAAGCACTCTCATCTATTCCTCATTGTGATTGTGGTAAGTGTTCTTGTAATGTGAATGCTAAACTGGATAATTTTAGCAAAAGCACAAAGTTATCTCAATTTCTCATGGGACTGGGTGAACAATATACTGCTATAAGAGGTCATCTGTTGTTAATGACTCCAGTTCCAAATCTTAGTGTTGCATACAGCTTGTTAATGCAGGTGAAGAATCAAAGGGAATTGGGAGTTAACACTTCTATTATTGACTTTGTGGCTTTATTTGTTAAGAATCATAATAATCAGGGTGGAAATTCAGGATCTTATTCTAACAAATCAGGAAGGCCAAATGGTAACAAGAAAGCTATGACTGAGAACTCCATAATTTATGATTTCTGTCAGATGTCTGGGCATACTAGAGACAAATGTTTTTGTGTTCATGGTTATCCTCCATGGCATAGACTTCATGGTAAACCAAAGCCAAGGCCTAAGATTCAGTCTAAACAATCTCATGTCTATAATGTCAGCAGCAATATTGAGGCAGTAACTGAAGTAAAAGGTCACGAGATTGCATGATTTACTCATGCTCAATGTCAACAACTCATGTCTATGATACAGAGCGGTTTCAAGGAATTGTCAGTCACAAATAGCAATGCTGCTACTTCTACTTCAGGCTTGAACAATCAATGGCCTTCCATTGATTCTTCTTCTCACATGGTTGGTAATGTCATTCATTTTGTATGTCATACGCATAATAAAAAGTCAATGCATGCTAATATGTGGATTATAGATTCCGGTAACACAGACCATATAACTCCTCACTTTCATTTATTATCTGATGTGCACACAACTAAATCTGTGTTGCATTTGCCTAATGATCATCATACAACAGTCACACATTAGTTTACATACTAATATTGTCTTGACTAATGTGTTGTATGTCCCAAGTTTTAACTACAATCTGTTATCCATTTCAAAACTCACGTCCACAAATTCTTGTCATGTCTTTTTCACTAAAGATGCTTGCTATGTTCAGGATCATGTCTTGAAGAAGACCACAGAGATTGATGAACTTCAAGATGGACTATACCTGCTTCATCATCCTATGCATAGCTCTGAGACTCTACCTACTGTTTCAATGCCTATTATTTCAAATGTTTCATTAGATAACAGTACTCATATTCATTCTTCATGTAATAATGTTAAAACTCCTACTATTTCTCGATTATGGCATGCTCGTTTAGGTCACCCATCCATTTCTTCAATGAAGTTTTTACCAGCTACAATGTATAATCATTCTGTGAGTTTTAATGAATGTGACACATGTCATTTGGAAAAATAAACCATATTATCTTTCTCTAATAGTACTACTTCGAGCTCTAGTCTGTTTGAATTAACTCATGGAAATTGTAGTTATTTCTTAACCATAGTTGAAGATCTGTCTCGAGCCACATAGGTGTTCTTATTTGTTAATAAAAGTCAAGTTGCTACTCTACTCAGCAATTTTATTTTATATGTTCTTAAACAGTTCTCGTTCCATATTAAAACAATACGAACAAATAATGACACAGAGTTTTTGAACTCATTTTTTCAGTCGCATTTAGCCTCTCTTGGTATTATTCATCAAAAGAGTTATACCTATACTCCACAACAAAACGGTGTTGTGGAGAGAAAACATAAAAATCTTCTCAATATAGCTCGCGCTTTGCGTTTACAAGCTTCTCTTCCTATTTCTTTCTGGGGAGACTACATCTTAACAGCAATATATTTGCTCAACAGAACTCCCATTGTCACTCTTCGTGGCTTGACCCCTTACCATATTTTATTCTCCAAGGCTCCCAACTAAGATAATGTTCGTGTTTTTGGTACCTTGTGTTATGCCACTAACACCTTACCATATAAAGATAAATTTGAGAATCGAGCACTTAAATGCATATTTTTAGGCTATCCCTTTGTACAAAAAGCTTTTAAAGTAATGGATTTAGCTACTAGAAAGGTGTTTGTTTCGAGAGATGTTGTATTTCATGAACATTTATATCCATTTTCTTCTATTCCTGTTTCTTCCACTCCTTCTCATTTGTTTAATCCAGAAATTTCATTCCCAGAGGATCCATTCTACATTAGTGGTTCTCATTTTAATACCAATTTGGATAATCAATCCAATACTCCTGTATCAGATAATACAAAGTCTCCTTGTGATCCACTAGTTACTGACACTATTGCTCTTGTACCCCATGTGATGCCTAGTGTTCCTGTTCCTAACCAATTTCAAGATTTTGTTGGTCTTCCCGCTAATATGACTTCCAAGGCCAATGTTATCACAGTTCTTCCTCCCCCTTCTGTATTTACTCCCCAGTATCAGGCGTTTGTGGCTAATATTTCTCATATCCCTGAACCTCAATCCTACAAAACAGCCTGTCAGCATACAGTTTGGTGTGAAGCTATGGCAACAGAGCTTGCTGCTCTTGATGCTAATAATGTTTGATTTATTTGATAATGTCATGTCTAATATGATTTATGTTTAGTTTTCAGATCTTACTTAAACAGGACAAATCAGTACTTAACTGAAATCAGCACTTATACTGAAGTCAGAACTTAAGTCATCAGTACTTAAGGTTCAGGAGATATTTATCAGAAGATAATATCAGGACTTAAATAAAACGTTCAGATAAGGAAGGCGGCTGATTGAAAGGAAAAGAAGATCAAGACAAACGTAAAAAGAGATATGCATGAAGAAGGAATTCTATGAAGAATAGAATACTTGGAAGAAAAGATATCTGATTGATATATTTTAGGAAGCAGAATTATATTCCATATCAATTAGCGATTATCTTGTAACTGTGTAGTATATAAACACAGACATAGGGTTTATACTATAAGTGTTATCATTATCGAGAAGATTATTCATTGTAACCCTAGCAGCTCTCGTGATATTTGTTCATCACTGAGAAAGGACAGTTCCATACTGTAACAAAATTTATTGTTTTGAATAAAGTCTGTTTTCTGTTACTTGTGTTATTAGAATTCGATTTGATTGTGCTATACACTGTATTCACCCCCCTCTACAGTGTGTGTGACCTAACAAGTGGTATCAGAGCCTATCTGTTAACATACAAATAGTTTAAGATCCAAAAACAATCATGTCTGAAGTAGAAACTCCAACTAAGCCCACCAAAACTGAAGAACCTCCAAAGACACAAATCCATAGCCGATATGAGGCTATTAGAGTTCCCATATTGAGACCATCTGAATATCCCATATGGAAGGTGAGGATGACTATGTTTCTGGAAGCTACAGATCCAGAATATCTTGATAGAATCAAGGAAGGGCCTCACAAACCAACCAAGCTCGCTGTTGCAGTTGCAGGTGAAGCAACAAAGTCAGTACCAAAGGAGAAGAGTGATTACACTGCTGAAGATATCGCATCAATTGCTAAGGATGCTAAGGTACGACACTTACTGCATAATGCCATTGATAATTTAATGTCAAACAGGGTAATAAACTGCAAGACTGTAAAGGAGATATGGGATGCCTTGGAAACAAGGTGTCAGGGAACTGATACGATTAAGAAGAACAGGAAGACAATACTCACTCAAGAGTATGAACACTTTGACTCAAAGGCTAATGAGTCATTGACTGATTTATATGATAGATTTGTCAAACTCTTGAATGATTTTGTCACTGGTTGATAAGGAGTATGATCTTGAAGATTCAAACCTTAAATTCCTGTTGGCTCTTCCTGAAAGCTGGGATTTGAAGGCAACAATAATAAGAGACAAATATAATCTTGATGAAATGACTCTTGATGAAATTTATGGGATGCTCAAGACTCATGAATTTGAGATGGAACAAAGAAGTAAGAGGAAAGGAGGAAAGTCAAGGACAGTTGCTCTTAAGGCTGAAGAAGAATCCCCCAAGGCAGCTACCTCAAGGAAAGGCAAGGGTAAAGCTCTCTTCATAAAGTCTGATACTGAGTCATCAAGTTCTGATAGTGATGATGACTCAGAATCTGAAAGCTTGCCTGAGACGGATGCTGATGAAGAGATGATGAAGCTGTGTGCCCTTATGGTGAAAGGAATCACAAAGATTGCATACAGGAAGTTCAGGAAGGGAAAGAAGTTTTCCAGGAAAAGTGCAAGTTCTGATAAGAAGAATTTCAGAAAATCTGAGGGCAAAGGAGGAAAGTCTGACAGAGGAGATTATACAAATGTCAAATGCTACAACTGTGGTGAGAAAGGCCACATATCTCCTGATTGCAAGAAAGTGAAGAGTGACAAAGGCAATGCTCTTGTCACAAAGAACAAAAGCTGGACAGACACCTCAGATTCTGAAAGTAAGGAGAATTATGCCTTGATGGCGAATGCTGATATGGCAAGTGCTGAAAGCAGTTCTGAAGTTGCTGAGTTAAAGGTACCTCAAACTACTTATGCCTTTCATACTGATGATATTAATGAGTTGAGAAGATATCTTAAAACCATGTTCATTAGCTATAAAGATCAAACTTTAACATGTGAAAGATTAACTTCTGAAAATCTTGCTTGCAAAAAGAGGAATGATTATTTAGAAAAAGAGTTAGTCATGTTCCATCAAACTCAGAAAGATAGAGATGATGCTTTCTATGTTAGAGATGAAGTGCTTAAAATGAATGAATCTCTAAAAGTTGAGTTAGAAAAGGAAAGAGAGATTATCAGGACTTGGACTAACTCTGGCAGAATAACTCAGAATTTGTTAAGTAGTGAAAACTGGAAAGAGGGCTTAGGTTATGGAGATGATAAGAATGATAAAGGAACTGTAGAAATTAAGCCTATAGTTGTTAATCAAAAATCTAAGTTAAAGCCTGTTAAGTTTGTAGCTGTAAAGTCTGATAATGAGAAATCAGAAGTTAAAAAGGAATTAACTTCTGACAAACTAAAACAGGAAAAGACAACTGAAGTAAACGTAGGCTTAATGACAAAGAAGCAGCTTAAGCATAAGCTGGAAGATGTTAAGAATGCAAATAAGGTAAAATCACCTAGGAAAAATAGGAATGGAAAAGAAGGTGTGAATAAAAGCAATGATTATAAGCCTATTCCTGATGCTCCTAGAAAAATGTGTCATAACCGTGGAAGTTCTAACCATCTGGCTTCTTTTTGCAGGAAGAATAAGAACATAAACTCCTTACCTTCAAAGTCAGGAGTTAAGAGTCAGTCTGTTAGATATAAGCCACAAAATCCTTATTTTCATTGTGGTAGTTTATGGCATTCCATTTATACTTGTAAGGAATATCATAGTTTGTACTATGATTATTATCAAATAAAACCTTCTTTAAAGAAAGTTACCATTGTTCCTTCTAGTGTAAGTTCTGATTCAAAGTCTGATAGTGTAAATTCTGATAAGAAAAATGTTAACATAAACTCTGATGCTAAATCCGCTGCAAATGTTAACAAACTTAATAAGGCCAAAGGATCCAAGCAAGTCTGGGTCCTTAAAACTAATCATTAGTGGTCTTTGTGATTGCAGGGCAACAGGAAAAATATCATAGTTCTGGACAGTGGATGTTCAGGACATATGAGTGGAAATAAAGCCCTGCTATCAGACTTTGTGGAGAAGACTGGCCCAAGTGTTTCTTATGGAGATGGCAACATTGGAAAAATGTTGGGATATGGCAATATCAATCTTAGGAATGTCATCATTAAAGAAGTAGCTCTGGTCTCAGGACTTAAACACAATCTGCTGAGTGTTAGTCAAATCTGTGACAGAGGTTATCATGTGGATTTCTTTGAAGAACACTGTGAAGTTATTAGTAAATCTACAGGCAAAGCTGTTCTGAAAGGATACAGGCATGGTAACATCTATGAAGCCAAGCTTTCAACAAGTACTGATGGTTCTGCAATTTGTCTGATGAGTAGAGCATCAATTGAAAAAAGTTGGAATTGACACAAGAAACTCTCTCATTTAAATTTCAACAATATAAATGAACTAGTCAAGAAAGATCTTGTGAGAGGACTGCCAAAGTCAGTATTTGCTCCTGATGGCCTTTGTGATTCTTGTCAGAAGGCTAAATAAAGGAAATCCTCATTCAAGAGCAAGACTGAATCATCAATTCTTGAGCCTTATCACCTACTACATATTGATCTATTTGGTCCAGTAAATGTCATGTCTATTGCAAAGAAGAAATATGTTATGGTCATAGTGGATGAGTTCACCAGATACACATGGGTGTATTTTTTGCACACAAAAAGTGAAACTGCATCTATCTTGATTGATCATGTCAGGCAACTGGATAAATTGGTCAAAGATTCTGTGAAGATAATAAGAAGTGATAATGGTACTGAGTTCAAGAATTTGATAATGGAAGAGTTCTGCAAAAACCATGGAATCAAGCAGGAATTTTCTGCTCCTGGAACTCCACAGCAAAATGGAGTTGTTGAAAGAAAGAATAGAACTCTCATTGAAGCTGCACGTACAATGCTTGATGAAGCAAAGCTTCCAACCTATTTCTAGGCTGAAGCTGTGCAGACTGCTTGTTTTACTCAGAATGCAACACTCATTAACAAGCAAGGAAAGTCACCATATGAGATGGTGAAGAAAAAGAAGCCAAATCTGAAGTATTTTCATGTATTTGGATGCAAATGTTTTGTTCTTAAGACTCACCCTGAACAGCTATCCAAATTTGATCTAAAAGCTGATGAAGGAATCTTTGTTGGATATCCACTTTCCACAAAAGCCTTCAGAGTCTATAACTTGAGAACAAGAGTGGTCATGGAATCTATCAATGTCTCTTTTGATGATAAGAAGATTACTGGACTTGAAGATTTCAATGATCATGATCAGCTGAGATTTGAAAATGAAGACTTAAATTCTGATACTGAAAATCATGACAGTCTAAATCCTGATACTGCAAACTCTGATGGATTAAACTCTAATATTATTAAAACTGTGGTGACTACGCCAAAGGAAGATGCACCTATGCAGGGGGAGCATACTCAAGATATAACCACATCTCAAGAAGCATCAGAACATACAACTGGCTCTTCAAGTTCTGATTCGTCAAGTTCTGATAAGCCAAGTTCTGATAGTTCTGAAAACTTAAATTCCGAAGGATCCAACTCAGAGAGCATAGTTTCAGGGGGAGCATCAGAAAATGTTGATGAAGATAGCACAGATCATGGGGGAGCATCCAGTTCTAGAGAAAACCTTCCATCTGCAAGGAAGTGGACTAAATCACATACACCTGACTTAATTATTGGAAATCCTGATGCAGGTGTCAGAACTAGAACAACTACTTCGAGTGAATATCTTTACAATTCTTTTCTTTCTCAGAATGAACCAAAGAAAGTGGAAGAAGCTCTTCAAGATGCTGATTGGGTGCAAGCAATGCAGGAAGAGTTAAATGAATTTGAAAGAAACAAAGTCTGGACCCTAGTGCCAAGACCAAAGAACAGATCTGTTATTGGTACAAAGTGGGTATTCAGAAACAAAACTGATAGTGATGGCATAATTATAAGGAATAAGGCAAGGTTGGTTGCAAAAGGATATTCTCAACAAGAGGGAATTGATTATGATGAAACATTTGCACCAGTTGCTAGATTGGAAGCCATAAGGATATTTTTGGCTTATGCTGCTCACAAAAAGTTTACTGTCTTTCAAATGGATGTGAAAAGTGCTTTTCTCAATGGAGAATTGGAGGAGGAAGTATATGTTGAACAACTTCCAGGCTTTGTAGATCCCAAATATCCTTATCATGTCTACAGGCTTGGTAAAGCACTTTATGGCCTTAAGCAAGCTCCAAAAGCATGATATGAGACTTTAGCTCAGTTTCTTCTGGAAAGTGGATTTAACAGAGGAACTATAGACAAAACACTGTTCTACCTCAACCATGGAAAGGACTTACTTCTGGTTCAGATATATGTTGATGATATCATCTTTGGTTCTACAAATGACAGACTTTGCAAGAAGTTTGCCAAACTGATGCAGTCAAGATATCAAATGAGTATGATGGGGGAACTTAGCTATTTTCTGGGCCTTCAAGTCAAGCAGAATGAAGAAGGCACTTTTATTTGTCAAACCAAGTACACCAGAAATTTTCTGAAGAAATTTGGAATGCAAGATTGTTCAAGTGCATCCACTCCCATGGCCACTACAACAAAACTGGATAAGGATACTGGTAAATCAGTAGATATTACTGATTACAGAGGTATGATTGGCTCTCTACTCTATCTAACTGCTAGTAGACCTGATATCATGTATGCTACCTGTCTTTGTGCAAGATTTCAAGCAGATCCAAGAGAACCTCACTTAACAGCTGTGAAAATGATTTTTAAGTATCTTAAGGGAACAGCTGATCTGGGATTGTGGTATTCCAGAGAATCAGATTTTAAACTAATAGGTTACTCAGATGCAGATTTTGCAGGTTGCAAAATTGACAGGAAAAGCACAAGTGGAAGCTGCCAATTTCTTGGAGGCAGATTGGTTTCTTGGTTTAGCAAGAAACAAAAGTCAATTTCTACATCAACTGCATAAGCAAAATACATTGCTACAGGAAGCTGTTGTGCACAGATTCTTTGGATGAAGAATCAGTTACTGGATTATGGGTTAACATATTTTAAAATCCCTTTTTAATGTGATAATCAAAGTGCTATTGCTATGACAGGTAATCCAGTTCAACACTCAATGACAAAGCACATCAGTATTAGGTACCACTTCATAAGGAAACATGTGGATGAAGGTACAATGGAATTGCACTTTGTTCCAACAGATCAACAACTAGCAGATATCTTCACAAAACCACTGTGTGAAGCTACTTTTACAAGATTGGTAAATAAACTTGGAATGGTTTCAGGTTCATTCTCTAAATCTGCTTAGCTTTTGTTCTGATGCATCAGACTTTATGATCAGTATTTACAGAAATTACTCTCTTTGTGTATTCTGTGCTTAATTGAAAATTGCTTAAGTACTGATTGTTGTTTGATGTGAATTTCTAAACTGTGGTAGTGAACTGAATATTTCTGTGACTATTCAATCCTATGAGGATAATTGTGCTAGATGCTGACCTAGTAGTCTTTAACATACTAGAGATCCCCTGTTAGAAGTAATTATTTATGTGGAAATCTATTGACACAAGCAAATTCTGATATTGAGCTTAGTCACGTTTACTTTGTCTATCTTATTACTAAGTCAAAAACTAGAATAATGCTTCTCATCTGTTAAGTTCTGATGTTAGTAAATCTGATGGATGTACTAAGTGTTGATAAACCTCACTCATCAAAGAAAAAGTAAAAGAAAAGGGAATGAAAATCAGGTACTCCTTTGAGATCTAGATTAAAAATATGGAAGGGACGACCCAAGTGCATTGCTGGTATTAAGTAATATGCATCAGAAAAGCAAATAATTATTTTTCTTGGTGACTTTTCACACTCTATGATTACTGGAAAAATACTCTGATAATAGCATAAATTCTGATAAGCAGTCGTGACTCACTTACACTGAGAAGCCACTGTAAAATGGAATTTCAAAAGATGCATAAAACAAGCACAAAATAGTTGAGGTGGACTCGTGCATGAACTCATTCAAAAGTAAACTTCAGAATAATGACAGATTTTTAGTAAAGTTCTTGGTTATGCCTTATTTCTAAGATGTACTGAAGTGAATCAGACTTTACTCTTTGTCTGATATTTTGCTTAATGCACACACTTACACTACATATGAATGATGAAAATTACTGTGGCATTCAATGTTGTTTTAGATGAACAGTTTATGTGTCAGATTGCATAAATTCTGAGGACAAGTTCTGATGGAAGTTCTGATAAATAAGTTCTGAAGAACCAAAATCATAATTTGTGTAAAGAATCACAGAGAAAGGCATTCATTTTTCGAGTTAAGAAATCATGTTCTGATGACTGTTAAGTTCTGATATAAGTCTAAGTGCTGATATTAAATTCTGATCCTCTATTTGACTTATTTGTGGTTAAAATCTGAAACAGTCTTATTTTAAATCAGAATATGTACGGGTGAGATATTAACAGTCAATACAATTAGGGTTAGCGGAACACGTATATGCACAGTAATATTTACTTGTTTCTTGTGCGCATTAAACCCTGTTTTACGCTTCCAATGACTGTTTTTCTTCTTCCCAGTCTAGGGAGACGAGGTAGAATTATTTCTACCTGTCAGCATTAAATTTCCTTGTGTCTCCTGGCATTCTATTGCCTATATAAACCAACACCTCAAATCAGCCTACACATCATTTCTTTTCTCACATACTCACTCTCTTTTCCTTCATACCAACACAATCATGGTCAACTACAATATGTTTTTAAACTATGAGACCTTCAACATGGAGTTGAGCTGTGAGGACTGGCAGCATGAATGGCACGTAACTGTCATTCCTGATGAGATTTGGGACTCGGTTCCCCAGGAGGTTCTCACACACCTCCTGTTCTTTTACATGGACTACCATCGCCATCTGGAGCGATTGGAAGAAGAAAGGCCGGAAGCTCTCCGCCAACAAGAGCGAATCATTCGACTCGCTATTCTTTTTGTAGAGAGTCGGAAGAAGAAATAATTTGTTTTCTTCTTCCTGTTTTTCTTCATCGTCAGCTTTGTCTGGCTTCTTTGCCAAGGACAAAAGCTGTTGATGTTGGAGTTTGTAGCTTAGGACAGTCTTGTAATGTTCTGATATAAATTTCAATTTCATGAATGTATTCTTTTAATATATTAATGGAATTTTATATTTTTGCAAGATTTTGTCTCTGAGATGTTTTAAATTCTGCTGCATATTTAAATCCTGATATATCCATATTCTGATGACCATTTTAATTACTGATATAAATTAAGTTCTGATTTTAAAATATCAGTACTTGTTTACTTGATTTATTTTTTTGGTCATTCTCACACTTGAATATTTTTACAGAATATTGGTTTTGCAGTGAAAATGATTAAATAAGTGGGAACAGTTTAAATTTTGAATTCAAACTGACTTACCTCAATTAATGGGATTACTTGGTAAGTGGAACGGTTTTTCCTTGAAAAACTGCATGTGATAAGTAGTGATTACTATTTTCCCGTGCCCATTAACTATTCATTATTGCTGCATGTCTGGCAGGTATCCAACGGTTATTTTTTTAACCATGTATAAGTAAGAGAGAGAGAAGATTATACAATCTTTTATTTACTTTTACACTTTATCTCTCTTTCTTTACTTTTACTCTCTCTCATCTCCTGACGTTGGTTTTCATACAGACATTTTATCAAATACCTTACGGGCAACCTTAATTCTCAATTTTTTTTCTCATGGCACCTAAGGATTTGATTATGGATGGAGCCAAGTTCGTTCCCAACAACTATGCTGCAATCCTAAATCATGATGAAGCTCCATCCGAGTTGCACTTTGTGCAAGATCTTCTGGCACACAGTGAAATTGGGTATGCATTGACCCAGCCTCAAGTCATTTCCAGCCAACAAGTTCTAACATTTTGGCGGACTTGGCATTTTGATAATGGTGGTGCTACTGGTACTCCCAGCATTGTTTTTGAAGTCAATGATGTTGAACATGTGGTAACTCCTGGAACAGTTCATAAAGCTCTACATTTACCAGAAGGCTGCATTTTCTTAACACCGGAGGAACCAGTTCTATAGCAGCTCATGGCCAATTTGGGGTATGAGAAGAGTTTGGCTAAGCTTGGACAGTTGAAATGAGCACATATCAGAAAGGAATGGAGCTTTTTCTTCGACTGCATCACTAAAGCCTTCGAAAATAAGTGTTCCAACTTTGATGCCATTCCAATAATGAGTCAGCACATCGGGTATGCTATTATTAACCAAACTCATTTTGATTTTGCAAGTGCTGTGCTAGGCTTTATTGGGGATATGATGACAAAGGATAAAAATGTAGTTTACTTTGCTAGATTCTGTCAGCTTATATATACCTTTTGTTGTGCTGATGACCCTCAACTAGCCAGTTCTTTATTTCCACCTTTTAAACTTGCAAAACGGGCTTTTAATGACTTGGTAAATGCTGTCCTTAAGAAAACGGTGGTTAGACCTTTACAGATTCCTCAGTCTGTAAAATAGATCCTGGTAAATGCTGATCCTCAAACCTATAGATCTGTTTATCCTGATGTACAACCTACCACCACATCCCAAACACCACAACAACCATCAGAACATACCACTCATACATCTATACCTCAATCCTCTATCAGAACACATCTCAAACCTTCACAGATAGCTCAACCTTCATCATCAGCACATACTGTGAAGTCTTCATCTTCCAAGTCCAAGAGGACAAAGACTGTCCCTCAGACACCACAGAAGAGAAGGAGGATTGTTCTGAGAGATGAGTCTGATAGTGAGGAACAGGTTTCTGTATCAGAACCTGTTATGAAAGAAGCTGAGAAGGTCCCTTCTCAGAAGGATTCTGGAATTGGGGATCTAAGCTTCTCAAAAGGCTTAGAAGAATGACTTATGCTGAACCTCCCAAGGAATCCCCACCTTCAAAGAGATACAAGAAACAGAGAGCTAAAAGGCCAGCTTCAGATGATGAGGAAGCAGCAGCTAAGGAAGGAGATCAGGAATCTCTGATCTCAAAAGAACCAGAATTTGCTGAAGCTACTGCATCTCCCTCTCCATTATCCCCAACTCAGGAAGCTGCTACAGACAAGGCAAACACACCATCTGTGTCTGCTGTACATGAAACTGTATCTCCTGTAGACCCAGGCACATGTGCTAAAATTGATATTCACAACCTGGATGTGCCTGAGGTTCTCTACTTAGAAGCTCCAACATCAATTAATCCATCAACAACACCACTTACTGATGCTAATGAAACTCCAGAATTGTCTACAACACCTTCTCTGCATCTAGATGTTGATGATCAGAATATAGGTGAGCATCAGGATATGGCTGTTGATCAGAACTTGGAAACAAATCAGCACTTAGAGGATGATGTTGAAGCCTCAATTGCTTCTCATACTGTTATTTTATCAGAAGATGCTGATTCTGTCAGTTCTGATGCTTCAAATGCTGATACTACTGGTAATGCTGCTATTAATGCAGATGCTGATGAAGCTGGTACTTCAGGACATACACCTCAACAAACTGTTCATAAATCTGAACTAGTTAAGAAGTTTGTTACAAGAGCAGCACTAGTACCTTGGAGTGAAACTCCTAGAGAAAAGGAGTGGAATAAGGAATGGAACTCAGTTACCTTTGTTCCATCTGAAAAGATTCTTGTTGAGCACTTGGCAAAAGCTGATGAAATGTTAATTAATGATGATTTCAAGACACAGCTTCGAGTCACTGCATTGAGTACTAGACATCTTCAAGGTCTCCATTCAACAACTCATGCAGAGTTACATAAAATTCAGGAAGAATTGCTCAAGCAAGAAATGACTCAGAAAATTGATAAGAAAAAATCTTCCAACCTACCTTTGATAGAGTTGCTTACATTGAGAAGACCCAAGAGAAGCAACAGTCTCAGATTGATGATATTTTGAAAAATCAAGCTTCTCAACAATCTCAACTCGATGAAATCCAAGCCTCAGTGGAATTGTTTGTCTCTCTTCTCTTACCTGCTGATGCCAAAAAGGGGGAGAAAGTAATTAAGTCCAAATGCAAAACTGTTAAGACACTGAAGGGGAAAGATGATGAAAAAGATGACCAGGGAAACTCTGGAATGGGTTGAGGTCATGGTCAAGGTAGAAGTTTCTCATCAAGAAGAGCTGAAATTACAAGTCACGGGACAAGTTCTGATGTTGGAAAAAGAATTACTTCTGCTACTGGTAAAAGGATAAGTTCTGATGAACTTTTGGATCTTGATGAAGAAATACAAGACAGCTATTTCTGAAAGAAAATCCAGGATTGGACTTTGAGAGTCTGATGGAAGAAGAAGCTAGACTTAAGTCAGAAAAAGTCAAATCTAAATCTGAAGCTTCTGTTGGTAAAAAGAAACTTCCAAAGGCCGAAGGCATTGTGATAAAAGAAAGAATAAATCCTGAAGCAACCAAGGCTAAATCACAATTGCAGATAGATCCAAGGTCCAAGGGCAAAGAGAAAGTTGGTGAACCTATCAAGATTTATGTGCCTCCTGTGGATGAAGAAATTACTGTTGAAGATGCTGATCTTGCTCTAACTTCAAGAAAAATTTCTAAGACAACCTCTGACATGGCTCAAGTTGTTCAGAGTCAAGATATAGTTAGTTCTGATATCTCAAAGAAGCAAGTAACCTCTGACATAGCTCAAGTTAACTTGATATCAGAAGATAAATCAAAGGAAACCTCTGACATTGCTCATATTAAACCTTCAAAGTTCCTCCTACCAGGATTCACCAAAGCCAAACAGACTCAACCTTTGAAGACTGCTGTAAGTGGTTTTGAAGCAAGAGTAGTTACTGGAAAGGAAGCAAGAGATAAATCTGGATTGGGTAGTGCTGATGAAAGAAGAATACAGAACACAACCAATGATCCAACTTCCTTAAGTGAACCAGGTATTGGAGCAACTCCTGAAAGATTGAATCAACTAGAATCTGTACAGATGGTTTACCATACCTACTTGAGAGAACACATCTTATTGTACTTCATGACAGATGGTAGGGTTTATCATATAAGGGAAAATACCATTCCACTGAAGTATTTTGAAGAATTGAAACATGTATTATTCTTACTTCAAGTGAATGACAAAATAACAGAAAGTGCTGCAAACTATTTGAAGAGTCAAATTCAGAGACAGAAAAGGCTTTATTCTGTAAAGTCTGACAGCACATATCTTCCAAAGTACAGAGATCACAAGGGTGATATTGTTGAGATGAAGCCTAACTCTGCTAAGATTATAACTACCTTTTTGGGTTACAAGGCTGTGGAATTCAATCTTGAGTCTGACAAGGCGTATTTGATCAGACTGGATCAGGACATAAGGAAAGCTAAAATTAATGATCTCAGGGCTGCAATCTTTCAAACTGGTGAAGATTCTGCAGAACTTAAAGATGCTAAAAGGAGGATGATTGATGAACTCATATATGCTGAGAGATGTTTGTTAAAAAATTATCTCAGAACAACTCCTGACATCAGAGAGATCAGAAAGTGAAGCCAAGTCAAGATCTACAACTGCTCAAATTCTGATATGAATACAGACTGAAGTTGTTATCAGAAGTTAAAGTTGGTAAAGCTTTAAGGACTGTAAGTTGTAGTTATCTAGTCAAATTCTCATGCATTTGTACTTAATGTTTTTGACATCATCAAATATCTGTTAACTTGTATATTATGCTAATTTACAAGTTGGGGGAGATTGTTAGATATATTTGATAATGTCATGTCTAATATGATTTATGTTTAGTTTTCAGATCTTACTTAAACAGGACAAATCAGTACTTAACTGAAATCAGCACTTATACAGAAGTCAGAACTTAAGTCATCAGTACTTAAGGTTCATGAGATATTTATCAGAAGATAATATCAGGAGTTAAAGGAAACGTTCAGATAAGGAAGGCGGCTGATTGAAAGGAAAAGAAGATCAAGACAAACGTAAAAAGAGATATGCATGAAGAAGAAATTCTATGAAAAATAGAATACTTGGAAGAAAAGATATCTGATTGATATATTTTAGGAAGCAGAATTATATTTCATATCAATTAGCGATTATCTTGTAACTGTGTAGTATATAAACACAGACATAGGGTTTATACTATAAGTGTTATCATTATCGAGAAGATTATTCATTGTAACCCTAGCAGCTCTCGTGATATTTGTTCATCACTGAGAGAGGACAGTTCCATACTGTAACAAAATTTATTGTTTTGAATAAAGTCTGTTTTATGTTACTTGTATTATTAGAATTTGATTTGATTGTGCTATACACTGTATTCACCCCCCTCTACAGTGTGTGTGGCCTAACAAATAAAACATGGAAGATTATGCCTTTTCCACCTGGTAAACGAGTTGTGAGCTGTAAATGGCTGTATAAAGTGAAGTTTAATCAGGATGGTAATGTGGAGAAGTATAAAGCTCGTCTTGTTGCTCGTGGGTTTACTCAAACAGAGGGGTTGGATTATTTCGAGACGTTTGCACCAGTTGCAAAAATGAACATAGTTCGAGTGTTACTGTCATTGGCAACTATTCATAACTGGTCTGTTACTCAGCTTGATGTAACCAATGCTTTCCTCTATGGAGATCTTCAGGAGGAGGTTTATATGTCAATACCTCAAGGCTACAACTTACCACAAGAGTTTGCTACTTATTCTTATGAGGTTCCCCTGGTCTGTAGATTGATTAAATCACTCTATGGTTTAAAGCAGTCACCACGTGAATGGTTTAGTAAATTCCGTTCAGTTATTCGTGCTATGTTTTTACAACTTATTTATCCTTGGTAATACTAATGGTTTTATGGCTGTTCTGGTATATGTTGACGATATCTTGGTTGTTGGTAATAATTCAAGTTTTATTGCTCATTTGGAAGCTTACTTGGCTGGTCATTTTAAGATTAAAGATTTAGGGCCAATCAAGTATTTTTTTGGGTATTGAAGCTGCTAGATCAGATAAAGGCAATTATCTCAATCAACGTAAGTACACATTGGAATCATCAAAGATATTAGATTTGAACAAGCTCATGTAGCCAGTGTTCCTATGGAACAAAATTATACTTTACTCAGCGATGTAACTTCTCCTTTTCTGTTCAATCCAACTCTTTATAGACGGTTAGTGGGGCGTCTGATTTACTTGACTATAACACGCCCTGATATATCATATACTATGCACATTTTGTCTCAGTTTCTTTCTTCTCCCCGTCAATGTCATCTTGATGTTGTTTATCGAGTTGTTTGTTACCTTAAAATTCACTGGGTCAGGGTATTCTTTTACCCGCTTCAAGTTCATTGTCCTTAACTGCATTTGCTGATGCTAACTGGGGTGGATGTCCAATTACCAGGCAGTCACTTACTGGCTATTGTGTTATATTGGGTAATTCTTTACTATCCTGAAAGGCTAAGAAATAACACACTGTTTCACGATCATCGACTGAAGCTGAATACCGTGCATTGGCTGATGTTTGCTGTGAAATTACTTGGTTGCTTAATATGTTTCATGAGCTTGGTTTTAAGGAGTTTCAGCCTGTTCAACTTTACTGTGAAAACAAATCTACTATGTATATAGCTGATAATCCCGTTTTTCATGAACGCACAAAACACATTGAGATTGATTGTCATCTTGTGCGTCCGAAATTACATAAAAGAGTTATTTCCACTGCTTACATTACTTCAAAAGATCAACCAGCTGACCTCTTTACCAAGGCTCTGCCTTCTTATGTTGTTCAACATTTGTTGTCCAAGCTTGGGGTCCTTAATTTGTTTGCACCTCCAAACTTGAGGGGGATGATGTAAATAAATAGGTAAATAAGATTGAGGCTTAGCTCACAACTGGACAAAAATGACAGCTCACAGATTGTCAGCTCAGCTCAGATTAAAAGTTTGTTACAGATATTAGATATAGAGAGAATGTAGCAATATATATAAGACATTGTATGTTATATAATTCATTCCGACTTCTTCCGTAAGATACACAATATACATTCTTCTTCAATAAAATGTTTGGTAACAACTCAAGTAAGCTCCATTAATGGAGCTGACAAAATCTTCTTCAGAATGTGTAATGAGCTATGATATGTTATTTACTAATTGCTGACATGGTTTGACATGTTATTTAACTCTAACAGCAGCAACTTCAACACTTCATCCACCAAGCTGTGGGAAAGAAGTGGCAGGCATATGCCAAGGACCAACAAGAGGGAAAATGGCTTTTCGGTTGAGTTCTTTTGCTCTTCTAGTTGTTGGTGGTGCTGGTATACAACCATGTAACTTAGCCTTTAGCGCGGATCAATTTAATCCTTACACCGAATCTGGAAGAGAAGGCATCAGTAGCTTCTTTAAGTGGTAGTACCTTAACCTACACGTTTGCTGTAATGGTGTCCGTGACAATCATAGTGTATCTGCAGTCCAATATTAGCTGGTCTATTGGATTAGGAATTCTGACACTCTTTATGTTCTTTTCTTGTGTAATTTTTTTGTTGTGTAGCAGGACGTTCTGATGGATTTTCTACGATAGGACAAAATGAACTTTTTAAGAGTAAAGCCCTGAAAACATGAAGAGTATAGCTACATCATGTCTTTTCTGTGCATTTGCGGCATCAAGTTACTTGAGTAGTTTAATGCAAACGATGTTTCGAAGATTGAAAAAAGGTAATGTTGGAATTAATATTATTATTTACTAGCTTAAATCCCGTGTGATGCACTTGTTAGGCTTGCTAAGCAGGCCTAACTCCACATTAGTATGATATTGTCCGCTTTGGGCCGAGCCCGTACGGGTTTGGTTTTGGGCACATCCCAAAAGACCCCATACTAGTGGAGTTATCTGACTGCTTATATTCTAGCAATCTGCCACTCCCACAAACGATGTGGGACAACTCCTAACAATCTCCCCTTCACACATCGGGCTCGACACCTGTCGGATCTGCTTCCTGATTGTGTAATCTGGCTCCCCTCTTGACCCATACTGGAAGTCCATCTGGCTATCTGCTCCCCCTAGGCCCATACTGGAAGGCCCGTCTGCCATCTCCTTGAGCCCATTCTGGGGCAAGCCCATCCGCCTCTTCCTAGGTCACTTTTCGAGCCCATCTGAGATTGTTATGGACCGTTTATAACTTGAAACTCTGATACCACTTGTTGGGCTTGCTCAGCAGACCTAACTCCACATTAGTATGATATTGTCCGTTTTGGGCCGAGCCCTCACGGTTTTTGGTTTTGGGCACCTCCCAAAAGGCCTCATACTAGTGAAGTTATCTGACTACTTATATTCTAGCAATCTGCCCCTCCCACAAACGATGGCCCCTCCGTTAATATTAAAAAAAATATTTATCCCGTCATATTATAATTTTAATATATTTATATAAATATATAAAAATTACAAATTTATAATAAAAATAATATGATAGTTTAGTAGTATAGGTATATTATATCTAGTAGCTTAATAATGTAATAGTTTGGCGGATATATAATAATATTTATTTATTTATTTAATAATAGAATATGCTGTGATTGTAATTTAGTAGGATAATTAGTAGACTATATGTAGTAGTTTAATAATTTAGTAGTTTAGCAGATATATAATACAATTTATTTATATATTTTTAATAACCAATATTGGAGAATAACCGTTGAATCAAATTATACCCACATTCCGGTTCTTATAGTATAATATAGATTCCAATATTTGTTTGCTTCAAAAGAAAATTAATAATTTTAAGTATGAGTTCTTTTATTTAAGACTTTTCACTTGTATGACCTTTTGTTTTCGAGACATTTCACTTTAAGACCTTCTAGATTTCATTTTCCCTCATCATTATTTGTGACATATGACCTTCTAATTATCTTGGAGTTACAAATTTTCACTCCTAATAAAGGAGATCTATACCTCTCCTTTTAGATGGAGAACCAAAAATGTATTCTCATATTATATACACACTAGTTGATAACCCGTGCGAAGCAGTTAATTTATTTAAATAATTTTTAAAATCATAATAATATAAGTGTCATGTAAAAATTTATAATTTTTACTCAGAAAATCCAACTCAAACTATTGAGTACGATATTGATGTTAATTATACAATTTCAAAAAAATTATTATTTCATTAAAATATATTATTGAGTCATATGAGAAATAAGATTGCTGAGTTATAATTAATATTAGAATTGCAATAAAAAACGGGTAAAATAAAAAAATATTATAAGTCATATAAAAGTAAAAGAAGAATAAATATTATACATTTAGAGTTTTACTTGAAAGAATAAGTGATGATATACATGAAAAAATAAGTGAAACCAAAACTTGGTAGTACCATTTAAAAAAGGGTTTCTCTTATTAATAAAGGTTATTAATTAATATTTTGGGCAATTATAAAAAGGTGTTTTCTATCTGTTTCCCTGTACTACACTGGTGAGGCTGTCGTGTAACGCTGGAGGTTGATTGTCATGAGTCCGTGTATATGTAGCGGGGCAAATTCAACTTTAGCGAAGTGATTAATTTCACGTCATAACTTTTATTCAGATAGGTAATCCTAATTTTATTTGTTATCATCGGTTTTTTCGCTATTATTACTTTTATTATTTGATGAAGTATACTCATGATGTTGACCACATGAATCAGAGTTTTAGCCTTATGTTTCTTGAGATATAAGGTCGAGATCTCGAATATATTAATTTTTGAACAATTGAAAAATATTTCATCTATTTATTGATTTATAATATCCGACTTAAGCATTATTTTTCTTTCTCGTATAATGTTAAGTTAGTATAATCTATTTAATAATTGGTCTATCGTTGTGACTCAATAACCTTTTTAAACATTCTAAAGTTGAATCTGTATTTGTTAAACGGATTTATACCAATATATCGAGATTGAGCTGCAATGAATATTATTTTGCTAAGACGATATAATAACAATAACCTTTTCTAACATGTAACGGAGAAAAGGGGTGGTTTGTGGTTAGCAGAAGATCTTAACCAGGGTAAATTAGACTATTTCTTCTACATCATTGTGGCAAGCAAAGACACCACCTCTGGCACTGAAGTTGCATTGCAAGAATTAAAATTTGAAGAGCCTCTTGTTTGATGCATTAATGAAATATTATATCCAATGAAGAGTCTGCATGCACACTGTTAAATACATGCATATATATTTTTAGTTCTCGGTCCTTGTTTGATGCAATGTACTGAAATTGATAACGTAAAGTTCTGTTCATGGAATCGAAATGAACCCCTCATCCTGAGTATATAGTTTCAATTCAAAATGAAAGTTATAAATCTATCTGGTGAATAAAAAGAAAAACCTGTTAGTAAAATGAACGCAGTAACATTGTGAATAAATAGCCGTGCAAATTTTAGTAAAATCCGTGTAAATAGCATTGTAGCAACACATACTAAAGATTATATTAACAGCGGAGACACCAAAAGATGCAACATATCTTACATGATTTTCAAACCTTCCAAATTAAACGATTCACATTTTTCCCGTCTTTGTCTGTTGCCTATATATAAGCAAACAGACATGGGATTTTTTTTTTCTTCTTCTCAAGAAAAGTTTCTGGTTCCCTGATTTTGCCAGAACAATATTAGTTTCTCTGGACATTGCCGGAGAAACTAATACGTTCTTAAATTTGCTTTGGTATCCATATACAACCTGCTACTATTAGTCCGTTTGTCGGACTAATCGTAGCAGAGAGTTGTTTGATTTGTCCTTGTTGACATTTTTTTCCAGGGGCGAATTCTAATATTTTTCTAAGCAATGGATAAAGAGGAGATGGAATCCATAAGTATAAGTTATGAAAAGATAGTCCAAATTAAAGATGAGACCAAGGACCAAGAAAATGATGAACCTCAGGTCAACTACAGAGGAATCAAAGCCATGCCATATATTATAGGTATGTAAATCAAGATTTTTTTATTTATTTCCATTTTTTCTTGAATGTTTTAAAGGAAGAGTCAGGACTCAGGAGCTACCTTACAGGCTAGTTTATGTTGTAGATGTTCATTAACATGTTATATTTTTTTTCAGGAAACGAGACATTTGAGAAGCTGGGATCAATGGGGCTCCTGGGGAACCTCATGGTTTATTTAACAACGGTTTTCAATATGCAAGGCACTGAGGCTACGACTATTATGAGCGCGTTCAATGGCACCACCAATTTGGCTACCTTAGTTGGCGCTTATCTTTCTGATACCTACTTTGGTCGCTACAAGACTCTCGGTTTTGCATCGATTGCATCTTTTGTGGTACTTACTTTTCATGACTTCTTACTAATCAGATTAACCTTTTTACAAATGAAAAACAGATTGTTGAAATTGGTCCTTGCTTGTGAATGAAGGGGTTACTTGTAATAGATTTAACAGCAATAGTGAACTGGCTGCATCCTCCCATGTGTGGACCAAAAGAGGTGTGCACTGGACCAACTTCATTCCAATTGTTTGTTCTATGCTGTGGTTTTGCCCTAATGGTGATCGGAGCTGGTGGCATCCGTCCCTGCAACATGGCCTTCGGAGCTGATCAGTTCAATCCCAACACTGAATCTGGGAAAAGGGGAATTAATAGTTTCGTCAACTGGTACTTTATCACTTTGACATTTGCTCAAATGGTATCTTTGACATTGATAGTCTATATCCAAACAAATATCAGCTGGTCCATTGGTTTGGCAATTCCAGCCATTTTCATGTTCATATCATGTATAGTCTTCTTCATGGGATCAAAAATATATGTCAAAGTGAAGGCTGAGGGCAGCCCAATCACAAGTGTGTTACGAGTTCTTGTGGCTGCTTTCAAGAAAAGGCATTTGCCACAACAGCTTTCCCTTTCTCTCTTCAACTATGTACCTCCCAAGACTATCAGTTCTAAGCTCCCTCACACTAAGCAATTTAGGTAAGTAAACAATCTGAGATGACAGAAATTAAATATTATACCCATACCATTGTCTAAATAATCTTGGTAATATGTTATCAGCTGTCTGGACAAATCAGCCGTAATGACAGAAGAGGATAAAATCAATCCAGATGGTACACCAATGAAACCATGGAACCTCTGCAGTTTGCAGCAAGTTGAAGCAGTTAAATGTCTCATCAGGGTATTACCCATATGGGCATGCGGCGTCATCTACACCGCTGCAACAGCTCAACAGCACCAATTTATAGTCTTTCAAGCCATGCAATGTGATAGGCGTATTGGAAAGAACAATTTCATGATCCCACCAGCAACTTACGTAGTCTTTGTCATGCTCAGCTGCACCATCTTTCTAACCATTTACGACAGAATCATAGTTCCACAACTCCGTAAAATAACAGGAAAAGAAGCAGGAATCACACTCCTACAAAGAATCGGATGTGGTATGTTCCTCGTCATAGCAGTATCGATTTTATCTGCATTTATCGAACAAAAGAGAAGGCACTTGGCTCTTACAGAACCAACTGTAGGATTCCAACCTCATCGTGGCCCGATTTCATCTATGTCTGGATTTTGGTTGATTCCACAGCTGACACTCAACGGAATAGCTGAAGCGCTTACTTCAGTTGCATTAGTAGAGTTTTATTACAAGGAGTTCCCCGAAAACATGAAAAGTATAGGAGGTTCATTCTACTGCATGGGAATGGCAGCTGGTAGCTACTTTTATGGTTTTCTGATCATCATGGCTAAGAAGACTACATTACATTCTGCTACTGGAGCCTGGTTATCAGAAGATCTTAACAAGGGTAAATTGGATTATTTCTATTACCTTTTAGCTGCACTTTCAGCAGTTAATGCACTAGTTTTTCTAGTTTGTTCCAATTGGTACAAGTACAAAGGGACTCAAGATAATGAAACTAGTTCAACTGAGATGGAACCAAAACAAATGGATTAATACAAGTTAGTCTCTTTCAGCCCTGAATGCATATGATGTTGTTTTGGTAATGTATAGGCTCTTCATCTCAAATACTTGAATCAGAGTATAGACTGGATGTTATCTTTTACCTCATGGGATCAAAAAACAGTAACGGTCCATATAAATTACGAAATTTTGGGTTCTTTGGTTTGAAATTTTCATTTCAAAACTCATATTTGATGTTTTAGTTGGACAAAAGTTTATTACGAAACTCATACCTCAAAAAGTATGAGTTTTTGATATTCAAAAGGTTAGGACTTGTGATATATGGGTTTGGTGTATAAATTTTGTTTTTTCTTCTTTTCGTCTCCATTATAAAATTGCAAAAAAATGCTTAGTATTAAATTAAATCAGTAATTCTAAACATATAAAAAAGTAATTTAATTAATTATAATTAATGATGTTTAATAAACTAATATAAGTGAAGCACAAGTTTGCTCACAAACAATCACTAGAGCAGTTTAAAAAGGATCGAGTTCACTAATATTTTGCATATATTATTTACTCGATTAATCTTAAAATATAATTTATAATTTTACAAATTATATAAGGATCAAATACTAGTCTTTATCTTATAATGATAAACACTATCACTACACACACTTATTTCTAAATCTATATCATTTTATTTTTCAAGTCAAATTTGAAGAAAATATCCAAATTTATTTTATATTATTGGGAAATTCAAAATTTTAGAAATCGTATATTCCTTGTTAAATTGTCGATGTCAAAATTTTATTATGTTTTGATACTTAAATTTTGTATTTGTATACTAAAAAATTATTTAATGGTGTTTATAAAAATTTGAAAAATTGGAAATGAATAGATTGTGATATCAATGTTGCTAATTTTCTTACGAAAAAATTAAGTGTTTAACTTAAAAAGATAAACAAAAATTTTAAAATAATTAAATTATTAATAAGTGACAACAAAAATGTACTAGTAAAAATATTTAAGTGTTTGGTAATAATTTATTACTTATAATACATATAAACTTTATCCGAGACAAGTTATCCGAGGTAACCCGTATTTATTTCGTGAAAACGAAAACGTACAAGTGCCGAGTCCGAGTTGATTCCGAACTAAACGAGCCGAGTTTGAGCGTACAAAGAGTAAATTTGAAATTATTTGTTTAAAATTTTGAATGTAATATATTATAAAGTACATTAACTATAATTTATATTGATAAGATATTTAATTTTTTTTGATCATATAATAAATGTAATTTCAAGTCAGTATAAAAAATCAAACAAAGACTGTTAAAGTTGAAAACCAGGGACTGGGAGCATGTAATACTGGCTATTAATATAAAATATAAAGTTAACTTTGAATAATATCAAACAAACATCTTCAAACTAATCATTAATAATAAAAAATACAATCAATTATTTATACTAATCCAGTTAGAATTATATTAACATAACATTTCTATCTATAACATCTCTATCTATTTCAAAAAATTTAAAATCATAGAATTTCAATCGACAAAAATAACTAACAAACGTCATACGTGCTTGGACAAACAACATATAAAAAACATACTCCCTCTTTCTTTTTTATTTTTTTACACTTTTCTTTTTGGATGTACTATATATTCCTTTACATTTTAAAATTTACCAAAAATACTCAATGGATCCCTCATTTCCCTACTTTACTCCCTTTTTATACTATAACAAATAAAAGGACGGAGGGAGCATTACGTACTAAACCCTTTCACAAGACTTGAGCTACCGTCTTTGTTTTTCTTCAACTAGAGGATTGTGTTGATGATCGAGGATACTAATTAATACAAGTATGGCGGAAAGTAAAGTTGGTACGTATGTGTTATACGGCAGCTCACTTCTTCTTGGACTTGTTTGCAGGGAGGTGATTGATAAATACGACAACTACAAGGCGGCTAAAAAAGAATCAAATAATCCCCCGACGACGATTCCAGTTGCTGTTTCTACCAAAAACCCTCCCTCCTTCGATACCGTCGATCAAGTTTCTACCAAAAACTCTTCGTCCCCCGTTGTCGATCAAGTTCTTGTTTCTGCCAAAAAATTCCCCTCCCCCATCAAATAATCCCGCGACGACGACTCCGGTTGCTATTTCTACCAAAAACCCTCCCTCCCCCGATACCGTCGATCAAGTTTCTACCAAAAACTCTTCGTCCCCCGTTGTCGATCAAGTTCTTGTTTCTGCCAAAAAATTTCCCTCCCCCATTGTCGTCGATCCACTTCATGTTTCTACCAAAAATTCTCCCTTCCCCCGTTGTCGTCGATCCAGTTCATATTTCTACCAAAAACCAGTTCATATTTCTACCAAAAACCATCCTCCCTCATTGTCGTCGATACAGTTCTTGTTTCTACCAAAAACCCTCCCTCCCCCGTTGTCATCGATCAAGTTTCTACCAAAAACTCTCCCTCCCCTTTTATAGTCGATCCAATTCTTATTTTTACCAAAAACTCTCCCTCCCTTGTCGTCAGCGATTCAGTTCCTGTTTCTACCAAAAACGCTCCATTCCCCGTTGCCGTCGATCCAGTTAATGTTTTTACCAAAAACCCTCCCTCCCCCGTTGTCGTCGATCCGGTTCATGTTTCTACCAAAAACCCTCTCTCCCCGGTTGCCGTCGATCCAGTTCTTGTTTCTACCAAAAACTCTCCCTCCTCCCCGTTGTCGTCAATCCGTAATACGCATTATTTATGTTTATGTTTTATCTAGTTCTGCACGTATATTCGTATGATTCAATGACTACATAGTATGAAGAGTTGATGACTAATTATAATTATTTTTTATGATTATTATCTAATGTTTGTTTTAACTTTTTGTAGAGAGAACTTTAAATTTGCTTTTATTCTTGGTACTTCTGAATCAAGAATCAACCATTTTTAGATGTCTTTTTTCCTAGTACTTGATTATGATACAAACCAAACATATTTGGTATGTCTACAATCGGGGAAGAGTATTAGTTTATACTACTCCAAGGAGAGACTGTTAACATGAAGATCCGACTGGTCGACTAGATACTTATAGGTTGCCTATGCTTTAATGATTAATCCTGGCGAAATAGGCAAAGATAGGGCTGGTACAGTAGTAATAAGATGAGGAATTTACCTATTCTAGAGAGTAGGTAATATCACAGCCCTGCAAGGTACTGAACCTAAGAGGCCTGGTTCAGTTCAAGGGTAAGACTCTTACTATATGAAGTATAAACAAAATATATATAATTGCTCCACATCCCAGTTTAGCTGTATTGCTGGGGATAGCAAACCCCTGACACGACTGAATAACAATGTATTTAAACACAGGAAATTACAACTGACAGAAAGACAACCTAAGAGCTGAAGGGGAAGCATAATTCTCAATATGTATCAGAGTAGCCTAAGTACATACTTATGTTCTTAGACGGTGTATGATTGCTGAATTGTATCAATATCGAGACCCTTCAATCTCACTACTGATTCAACATGACCCTTGAGTGTGTGTAGTTCCCTTAACCTGCATGTATACAATGTGGATCAATAAACTTTTCTTTCATATTCCCGAACCAATTATATTGCTGATTTTAATCAAGCTACTTGCCTGGCAATTTCGGCTCTTCTTTTAGCTTCCTCGGCCATCTGATTAAGCTCAGTAAAATTTGATTTGTCATTAAACATCTTGGTATCCGGTACTTCAAGCCCGTGGAGGGTTCTTTGTGCATGTGCCCATTTAAGCTCCCGCTGTTCCTTTCCAAAATCCTTTTGCCTAGTGAAAGCAACCTGCCCCCGAAAAAGAAACCATTTTTAAAAAAAATAAAAATAAATTATATTGGACAGATAAAATGTAAAGCATAACAATGGTCTGATTTTGGGTATATCAGACAGACATACCCTTCGCTCTAGAACAAGATCCCACGCTCTTCCACTTAGAGCATATCTGATAAAGAACTTTATGATGTCAAGGGGAAAGTAGAAGACGATATTGTAAAGCCAGATTACGCCAGCCCATCCCCATCCAATTCCTTCAATTGCAGCAAAATTCCAATTCGCATAAACCGCAATCAAGGTAGCAATCTGCTTGTCGTAGAAATTAAGACTAAGAATCATTTCCATAGATCAATAAAGCACCCATTAATGTGAAAGGATAATTGCCTCACCAATTGCGCAACTGCAAATGCCGCGACGAGCAACAAACCAGGACGCTCAACAAAAGACCAACTTCGAGATCTTGTGACAAATATAAGTGCTTGACTTATAGTGCTTACTTGAAGATATATAGCAGAAGCAAGCTTCTTAAAGTCATCATGAGCGGTTTTCTCAAGTGAACTTACCCCGAATGTATTCTTACATGTCAGAAAAAAAGAAAATTATTAGTACAATCCCAAATGTATTCTGACATGTTAGATGAAAAGAAAATTATCAGTACAACTAAATTGTCCCATCATCACTAAACTGTTAGTGACTTGACTATAAAAATGGTGCCAATTAAAAAAACCGTTGTCTGGCAAGCACAAAATGACAAGGTTAAATGAGAAAATCTAGTAAGCTCAAAGAAGTCTAATACCATCTCCATTGTATGAGCGGTCAATGATAGGCTACTGAAGCGGATTACAAGTGGCCAACAACATTACGCATTGCAGCATCAAAATCTTATAACAGAATCATACATTAAATGATTGACGTTTAATACTTCGGTTATTGATTTAAGAAAATTATGGTTAGCAGGTAGGTCCCTTACCGGAAAGAAGTTTGTTTTATACGCAGCCCAGAAAAATATAACCGTCATCATTGCCAAGTAACTACCAAGAACAATACCGGTGGTAAAAATCTCAGCAAGCTTCCAGCTATCTGGTAGAGGAGATGGTTTTACCCTATCCTTCGAAATTGTCATGATAGTACCTGGCATCAACAGCTACTAGTTTAGACAGAAATCATGGAGTTCGTCATCGTAATAAATCTTTAGAGATTTTAATATTAGTTGGACAGGGAATTGCAGAATATCATTTGTTATTACTTGACATATGTTCTTAATAATGTTATTGTTCAACTCAATTTTCTAAGGTTCAAAACCTTAAAGATATATCTGAGAATCAATACTGCCTGCAAGTGTGTAAGGAGAAGAAGATTCTTGAGCGCTGCAGAAGAAAGAACATACCATCATTGAGAATAGCAATGATCAGCACCATAAAGGGTGGAAAATCAAATTTCCATATCAGGGCTAGCAGCATAAATCCAACCTGTTGCAAACAAAAGCAGTAGGGGAAATTATTCCATAGAATGATATGGACACTGCACTCCAACAACCCAACATAATGACTATGAGTTACTAATAAACAAAGGAAAGGATGGAGAGAACGCCACTAATAACTTACCACGATACGGATTGTGATAGATACAGCATATATCTGTCAAACAGTAGAAGAATTGAATGTGATGAGTTCAGATGTAAAAGTGGCATATTAAGAAAATATATTTGCGCATCACATCAATACAGAAACTCTAGACGCATGTCACGTGTAAGAAATAAAATGGTACTAAATCGTAAACCACCAGGAAGTCATATATATAGTAACACATCTCTATTACAATATTGAAATGAGGATTACCGTATAGTTTTTCATTCTTTGGAATATTGCACGACTGGTCAAGACAGCACTTATAATGACACTGAGTCCCGGTTCAGTTAGTACAATATCAGAAGCACTGCGTGCTGCATCAGTTGCATCAGCCACAGCAATTCCAATATCAGCCTTTTTAAGAGCAGGAGCATCATTTACACCATCACCCGTCATTCCACAGATGTGTTTCCTCGCTTGTAAACCGCTTCACTATTTCATATTTGTGCTCTGAAATAATATATCAAACCATGAAAGCAATCCAAAAAACCTAGGCTGAAACCTATACAATCATATCTTTTCAACCTCCCACAAGTACAAATGAAATGACAAAAACAAATGGCGGACCTGGAAAAACACCAGCAAAACCATCTGCTTTTTCTATGAGCTCATCAATTGGTAACGCAGCAATGGACTCATCTTTGTTCTGTCCCAACAAAGCAGAAGAAGGATACATGTTGGTACCCATACCTAAGCGACGACCGGTTTCTTTTCCAATGGCCAGTTGATCCCCTGATATAAGTTTCAACTTCAGGAATGGAAAACTATATATATAAAAAGAGAGAGACGGATAGTTAAGACACTAAAAATTGAGTATGTTTTATCTTGCCACTTATTTCCAGATGCAACTAAAGAAAAGCATATTTCAGGAATTTTTTCCATTTAAAGCCTCTGGTCCAAGAGGTTGTTTTTGCTACCATTTTGTCCACACCCAGGCGGCCAGGCATGACTCATTAATACATATTAGATAAGGTAATTAAGATATTACTGGAATACCTATTTCACTCTATATTATTGATTTATATATGTGTTTGACTACTGTAACTGCAGACATTTATTTAGAGATATCTCACTTAAAATTTATATTAATGGTTTCAGGCTTGAAATTAAAATGCATCTTCTCTTCATATTAACAGATTCAGGGTTGAAATTAACATGCATCTCTGCGTGCATACATATTAAACGGCTAAACACCACAAAAAAAATTCTTCCCGGAGAGAATGATACTGTCAAATACTCAAATGGACATAAAGATAAGCTTCATTTATATTACTTAAAACATAGTTTCAAGTGAGTTTATGTTGACATTGAGGGGATATTTTTCTTTCTAGATGTGGCATTTACAGCACTTCCTTCAACTAAACCCATTTTAGTGGATCCTTGAATATAACCTTAGATGAATAAAAGCACCACCTGTAATCATCTTAACATTTACTCCAAGATTTAAAGCTCTCCTAATTGTCTCTGCACTGTCATGCCTTGGCGGATCAAAGAGAGGCATGAGACCTACAAACTGCCATGGGCCACCGGCACTCTCCTTCCTACACTCTGGAACTTCCTGCATGGAAACAACGAAGGGCAAAAATGACAAGTGCAACAACTAGATAGAGGAAATACCTGTTTACATCATACAGTTTTGAAGGAAGAAGAAAACCAGTACCTGGTACGCTACAGCCAGTGACCGCAATCCTCGCTCTGCAAACTTATCAATTATAGAATGAACCCTACGTTCTATATCTGACTTGTTGTGGGCGAGATGTAAAATCTGAAGTCATATAAAAGAAATAAAAATTAAAGCTAACTAATTGAGCAAGATGATATCGTCATAGACATAAGCATAACAAACATATAGCAATACCTGTTCTGGGGCGCCTTTGCTAACCCGGTGCATTTTACCTTCACGATCAAGATAGGTCAAAGCTGTACGCTTGTCAGTGGGATTGAATGGAAGGAAGTGTAGTTCTTGAACACCAGCACGTGCCTGCCAGGGGTGACAATTCCCTTGGTGAGTCAGCATGAGTAATTTAAAAGGTGTATGAATGGAACTTGTTTTACTCGATTGCTCACCTCTTTTGGATCAGCAAGCATGTTAACTATAGCAGTGTCTATAGCATCTTGGTTTTCTGTCCGGGAGGCTCGAGCTGCCATCAAAACAACAGTATCTGCATCTACTCCTTTGACGAATACCTGCGGAGAATAAATGAGGCTCAATTTCAAAAGATTAGCTAATATTAGCTCATAACCACATTGATTAACATGGATAAACAGACCTCGATCAGATTTTTGTCAACTGTAAGCTTGTTTAGTGTCAAAGTTCCTGTTTTGTCACTACAAAGTACATCCATTCCTGCCATCTCTTCAATTGCTGTCATTCTTTTTGTAATTGCACCCTGTTATTGTTGGCATGCTTCAGCACCAGATTTCCGAAATTATACTACTCAAAGCAATCAAGGGAATAAAGTAAACCTGTTGGGCCAAACGGTGAGAACCAATTGCCATTGTTACAGATAAAACCGTGGGCATAGCAATAGGAATTCCACCAATTAGAAGCACAAGAAGATTGTCAATTCCCGGGCGATATTTTCTATCTTGGATGGGGTATTGTACGATAACCTCTATAATCATTCCCACAGCAATAGAGCATATACAAAAGTTTCCAATTGCAGTCAAAACCTGTCACGCCGTGGATGGAAATAAAATTAAAATCGACTTCACGGAGAACAAAAATAAAGAACAAAGACAACTGTGTTCACTTACTTTCTGAAAGTGACCCACTTGATTAGTGGAATCTACTAGGTGAGCAGCCTTTCCGAAAAAGGTATGAACCCCGGTGGCAATGACCACAGCCTCAAGCTCTCCCTGCTTACACGTAGAACCAGAATACACACCATCCCCGGGGCCTTTGGTCACCGGAAGAGACTCGCCAGTCAAAGCAGACTGCACAATGTGAAACATTTATTTAAGCAACTGTGATGTAGAATGGTAGCTAATGGCCAAATTTCAACAGCATAGTCACCTGGTCAATTTTTAAGGGATCGCCTTCAAGCAGACGAGCATCTGCAGGAACTATATCTCCCAGTTTTATACTGATGATATCCCCCGGAACCAAAATTGCAGCATCTTCCTCATTCCACTTTCCGTCTCGGAGAACCTTAGTAAAAATGATAACTAAATAATTAAGCTCTTTTATATTAAATAAAGCTACGTTGCTATTAACTTAATGATGCTCTTGCATTCTGTTGGCAGGTGAAGAGTAAGTGGTTGAACAGTGGAAGTGAAAGCTTTGTTGAAGCTCGTTTCGTAAGTTGATAAGGTAAGAAAAAAATCTCCCCGCCCTTCCAAAAAAACCCTTTCATCACTACAAGTCGTGCACCAAAAGATATAAAAAGATGTAATCACCCATGATGATATAGAAGTCTGGACATGTGACTTTCACATTTCTTTTTGACCAAAGAAAGAAAAAGGTCTTCCCGCTCCATGATAATTCAGAAGGATACAATCACCTCCGCAATCCCTCCAAAAAGTGTAAAACATGCTGAAACCATATTCAAATTCTAATACCTTGGCTTTTGGAGCAAGACGTGCCATAAGAGCAGCTGCCGCATTTCCTGCATTGTTTTCCTCGATAAAACTAATAGTTGAGTTAATCACAAGCAAAGTAATGATACCAACGAAATCTTGCCAATCAGGCGGCTTTCCCTGCAAGAACATCAAAAATTAATGATTGGTAAAATGTTTGCAAACTAAAAGCAAATGAATAACAGAGAGTCTTTTCGATTAAGAAACCAAATAAACAAACCAAATAAACAGTCTTACGCCTCCGTTAGCAAGGGCAATTGCCATGATTGCAGCAGCTTCCATAACCCATGACAAAGGATTCCACATAAACCCCAAAAACTTCAAGAATTTCCTTTCCTGCACACAACCAAAATAACACAATTCATCAGGATAAAGCACTAAAACAAGCACACAAAACAATAAACAAGTACAAACACAACATAGACCAAAACCAAAGGCAATGTTGCCAACATCAAATTTTACCACCACCTTGACAAACCATCAACAAATTTACAACAATAAAGCTAAGCATAATCATATGTGATATGACCAGCTTAAATAGATTCCAAAATGAGAAACATAAGTAAAAAACAAGTGGTCCCAGGATAACATAAGTACCTTTACTTCCTCAAGCTTGTTGTGTCCAAAAATAGTTAATCTCTCAGCAGCACCAGAACTAGTAAGACCATCTTTACTACATCTCAGATTCTCAAACACTTCCTCAATAGGAATGCTTTCCTACACACACAAAAAATCATAAAATCATCAACAAAATAAACACACAACATAACTATACACACATAAAAACTTCACAGAACACAGTTAATAGATCCATTACCAAATCAACAGTTTCTTTGAGCACAGCTTCAAGAACTTCAGGCTTATCCTCCATCTTTTTTCACTGTCTATAAAATCAAAAAAAGATTACAACCCATTAAAATCCCACCTAAGATAAAGCTAAAAACATACAATTTCAAGAAAGTGTAGTTAAAATTTCAAGAAATGTAAAAGGAGAAAGTTTTAATAATTGAAATTGCAAAAGGGAAAAAGCAAGGAGAGATTTGTAAGAAGGGAGAGGATGAGGGTAGACCCACCAATACCAAATCTACAAGAAGTGGAACAGCTCAAACTCAGAGAGAAGTTAGTAGTGTACTAGTAACTGTTACAAGCCCCTTCCTGTTTTACTGTTTTTTTAAGCTTTATATAATAAACCTGAGAAAACGAGGAGACTATATAATAATAGAGGTTTTCTAAAAAAATAAGAAAAAATGTTGTGCGGCAACAAATTGGTGTTCATAATTATATTATATCCTATATAAAATTGGAGTAACGGGTTTTGGTGGTATGGTTTCATCGTCATACACGGTGGCACGTGAAGTGTAGGTCTAATAGGTCTACTAATTTATTAGGTGATAAAGTGTAGATATAATATATTTATATTTTATTTATTTTCTTATACTATTAATAGAGAAATTGAACCATAAATACATATTTTTAAATGATATAAAACAATAATAATAAAAGTATTATATTATATTATATATATAATATAAGTAACAATTATCTTAATAAAGATAAATATAAGTAACAATCAAGAAATCATTTGTTAATCTCGTTAAAGTAAAATTACTTTTTTTACAAAAAATTGAAATGTGTTAGTTTGATTTAAAATATTTTTCAATAGATAATTTCATTTTTATCTTATAAAATAAAATACACATTTAGATGATATTTAGGTATAAATATTACATGTATTTTATTTATTTTAAAAAATTTAGATTACATCAATCCTATAAAACATAAAAGTAAGGAAGAAATATAATAATAATAATAATAATAATAATAATAATAATAATAATAATAATAATAACAATAATAATAGTAGTAGTAGTAATAATTGATAAATTGTAGGTCTAATAGGTCTAATAATTTATTAGGTGCTAAAGTGTAGATATAATATATTTATATTTCATTTATTCTGTTATACTATTATAATAGCTAATAATTTGTATAATAAACACAATAGATAACTAATTAAGAAATTGAACCATAAATACATATTTTTAAATGATATAAAATAATAATAATAATAAAAGTATTATATATATATAATATAAGTAATAATTATCTTAATAAAGATAAATATAAGTAACAATCAAGAAATCATTTGTTAATCCCGTTAAATTAATATCATTTTGTTACAAAATATTGAAATGTGTTATTTTGATTTAAAATATTTTTGATTAGATAATTTCTTTTTTATCATATAAAATAAAATACACATTTAAATGATATTTAGGTATAAATATTACATGTGTCTTATTTATTTTAAAAAATTTAGAGTACATCAATCTTATAAAACATACAACAAAGGAAGAAATATAATAATAATAATAATAATAGTAATAATATTAATATTAATAATAATAATAATAATAAATTTATTAATAAATTTATTAATAAATTTATTAATAATTTTACACATTAATCCTATAAAACATAAAAATTAGGAAGAAATGTAGTAATAATAATAATAATAAATTATTACAATTCAAAATTGAAATACCAATATAATAAAATATATTTAAAAGTACGATGACAATTAGGTGTAAAGTATTTTTTTTCAAAATCAATAGTAGAACCGAAAAATTATAAAAAAAATTACGAATACCACAAAATGCAAATCCAAAAAACTTTATGATTCTTGATCAAACTCCACAATATTAAGAAATATATATATATATATGATTACGTAAAAAAAATATATGATATAATTACTATTTATAAATTTATAATGTGAAAAAAATCAAACAATGAAGGAAATAAAATAAATTATAACTTATATTTAGGTTATCAATGTCAAATATAAAAATATAATATTTAGCAAAAAAAATAATAATATAATAACTAAATATATAAGTACAAAAAGTACATATTTTTGGAAAATAAATTATTTATGAAAAACATAAAATTTATTTAGAAAATAAAATTATCTTATTAAAAATTAGGTAAATAAAGAATAAATATTAAAAAAAATATCTAAAAAATAATAATCATCTCGTACTTACAAAGTTAGTAAATAGTAAGAATATTAAGGTGATTTGAGTCCTCTCTAATTATTATTCGAATAAATTTTAAATTGATTTATTAAAAAAAATATTACTACAATCATATATTAGTATTGTAACAGCTTGAATAGGATTTAGAGATGCTTTTACATTATTTCACAATCTTAAAGCAATTTTAATAGTCTCTAGTCGGCTCCCGAGTTGCATATGAGAGATAAAGAAAAAAAAGTATAAAAAATAAAATTTTGAAATTTTCTTTAAGTATGTTTTCGAGTTTTTCCAGGAGAGAAAGAAAGTGATCCACATAGAAAATTCTATCCACTTTTTCTATAAAACTTTTTTTTTCTCATTTTTGGGATGATCGGGAGAAATTGTCTCACAAAATAATTTATTTAAATATTTTTATGTCTAAACTTTCTCTTTTTTAGTGAAACTTGGGAGCAAGCCAGAGAAAATTTATCAATTTTCTGTACTACTCTGTTCTCTTCTCTTATTCCCCAAAAACTTGAGAGCACAATGTAAGTCATTGTATATATAAAATAATAACTCTTATTAGTTTAAGACATTAATAAGAAATTTGTCTTAAAAATATCTTTAGATTTTGAAAAATAATACATTGATAAGAAATTTGTCTTGAATAATATTTTTAGATTCCGAAAAAAGAAGAAGATCTTCCTTAAAAATATAGAGTGAAATGATATTATTAGTTATTTAAGGACTGGCAAGAGCTGTTTGCCAACAAGTTCGGGTTAAGGGTTCGGTTTGTTAAGAGTTTGAGCTCGAACTCAAAAACAAAAATATATTTGTTAAGAAAACGAGTTTGAGCCGACTTTTGACATGTTAGGCTCGAACTCAGCTCAGCTCGGTTCAGTTCGGAAAAAAAAATTATTTTATATATTGGATTATTATTAATATTATTCAGATTTCTTATAAATATTTCTCAATTATTAAAACGTATGAATGTCAAGATATATATTTTAGTAATCTGAAAAAAGTTTCAGATAAAAATAAATTTATTTAATTTGATGTTTTAGTTATTAACAAGTGATTTGACTATCACCTATAACTAGTATTTATTTTCAGATTGGTGTTTTAATTTTTTAAAATTATTTATGAATGATCCAATCGTACGGATGTCAACATCTATATATTTTACCGATAACACAAAATTTTTCAGAAAAAACAAATTTAATTTGTTTGTTATTTTAACAATCAATCAATGGTTTGAATAGTACTTTTAACTAGTCTTCAGTCTCATATTGATGTTTTGATTTTTTAAAAATATTTATGAATGATCCAACTGTATGTATGTCAAGATCTATATATTTCAGTGCTATAATAAAACTTTTAAAAAAATAAATGTATTTTGGTTTGTTATTTTAACAGTCAACCTAGTTTGTCCGGTACTTCTTACTAGTGTTTAGTCCCATATTAATATTTCGATATTTATGAATGTTTATGAATGATACAACCGTACGGATGTCAAGAATTATATATTTTAGTGATATAATAGAACTTTTAGAAAAAAATAAATGTATCAAGTTTGTTATTTTAGCTGTCAACCATTAGTTAAACCACTACTTCTTACAGTATTTAGTCATATATTGATTTTTCGATATCTTTAAAAAATATTTATGAATGATCCAAACGTACGGATGTCAACATCTATATATTTTAGTGATATGATAAAATTTCATAAAAAACTAAATTTATGACCAGAATTTTTACTTCAGCTCGGTTCGAATCGGCACGGTTGTGTTCGATAAAAGCTCGTGTTCGGCTCGTTGAGTTGACGAGTTCGAGCTCGGTTCGTCAGAAAAAAATTAAAGTCCGGCTCGGTTCTTCAGAAAAAAATCAAAACTCAGCTAGGCTCGATTCATGAACAGCTCTAGGACTGAATATGAGATTGTTGTAGCAAATTTTTTAATCTCATTCCTTAACTCCCTTATGGGTCATTTGTTAAATCTGAATAAACAGGCCTGATTGATTCAAATTTTTGAATGAATAATATATCTGAACATGAACGAATAATATCGTTTGGTAAATAATTTTTCTGAACCATTTTGAAATAACATATTAAAATTTTATAATCTAGTAAAATATATTTATTACATCAAATTTAAGCAATTGTATTATTTCTACCAAGTGTCCTAATTATAATGTGGAATTCAACAAGATATAATTAATGACGTCTCATCCTTATCTTTTCAACTTTATCCCTAAAACCTTGTCCCAAAAACAACTTTTAACACACATCCAAATTAGAATATATTATATCTCCATAAGACCCTGGAGTTAGGGGCTCCAAATCAAAGAAAAAACCCAAAAAAATTCATCTAAGTAATCCAAGGAACCTAATCTTTGACACAATTTACTAAAAGACATCTTTATGGATTCACTAGAAGATGATGAAGAAGAAGTAGAGTCTGTATCACCTATATATCAGGGACACTCCGGATTGTTTTTCCTAAGGTTAGAAAATTGCTTCCAACGTTTACCTTGCATATACAGTATCCCCGGATTCAATGCCACGCCCGAACCCAAAAGAGAAAAACAAAAAAGACTCACTTCTCACACAAATAAAAACACCAAAATATAGATCTATGACCTATAAATACAGTTATACACATAAGCATACAACCAAGAACAACATGACTCCACCACGGAGTCTAACCCAATTTCTAGAAAATAAAAAGGCATTTTCCAATTCAAATCAACACCAAACAAATAAATGATACACAAAACCATAACTGAAACACTAAACTGTGTCGAAACCTACTACAAACAAGATCAAAATAACGAAAATATGACCAAACTTAAAACCAGAATGACGAAAGGCAAATACACTTCCAGAAAATACAAAGGCATGCAAATACAAGCGCAAAGTAAGAAATGAAGAGATGGCTACTTACAAGAAATCATGAGAAAAAGAACGGGTTCGAATGGATCTTCCTGTGAGAAAAGCTTTGAAATTTTCGAAAACAGAGAAACTCAAAACCCTTAAAAACTTGATGTTGGCGTAAAAGAAAAAAAAAAGAAAAGAAAAAAAGAAATATATATATAAGGGAAAGGGGAAGTTGAAAGAGGTGAACAAACGTGGGTTAATGATCAGACATCGTGGACACATGGTGTATTTTCACTAGCCTCGTAAAATATAACCAAAGCGGTAGTTATTACAAAATTCTCTCATTTTGAATCATTACACCACTGTAATTATTCTATGGCACAATCTTTCAGAAAAAAGGGAAAAGTGAAGAGTTCGTACACGCAAGGGTACATACAAAATACATAATCCCGTACAAAATCAAATTGTCACTTGACAACCCGAAGAAATCGCTGAATATCTTCAGAGTACAGTCAAATCGATGACGTCTCGTCCTTATCTTTTCAACTTTATCCCAAAACCTTATCCCAGAAACAGCTTTAACACGCATTCAAACTAGAATACATCATATCTTCATAAGACCCAGAAGTTAGGGGCTATAAATTAAAGAAAAAACCCAAAATTTTTCTTCCAAGTAATCCAAGGAACCCAATCTTGAACACAAATCAAAGAGATTAACCAAGTCAACTCCGAAGTCTTATCTCCATAACACCTCGGAGTTAGGGGATACAAATCAAAGTAAAAACCCAAATTTTTTTCTTCTAAATAATCCAAGGAACTCAACCTTGGACACAAATCAAAGAGACTAACCAAGTCAACTTCGAAGTCTTATCTCCATAAGACCTCAGAGTTAGGGGCTACAAATCAAAGAAAAAAAACCTAATTTTTTTCTTCTAAGTAATCTAAGGAACCCAACCTTGGACACAAATCAAAGATACTAACCAAGTCAACTCTGAAGTCTTATCTCCATAAGACCCTAGAGTTAGGGGTTATAAATCAAAGAAAAAATTCAATTTTTTTCTTCTAAGTAATCCAAGAAACCCAATATTGCATACAAATCAAAGAGACTAACCAAGTCAACCTCGAAGTCTTATTTCTATAAGACCCCAGAGTTTGAGGACTATAAATTAAAGAAAAAAACCCAAATTTTTTCTTTTAGTAATCCAAGGAACCCAACCTTGGATACAAATAAAAAAAAGTAATATTTTAATTAATCTCTACTCCCCAACCTTGGATACATATCAAAGAGACTAACCAAGTCAACTCCAAAGTATTATCTCCATCAGACCCTGGAGTTAGGGGCTACAAATCAAAGAAAAAGCCTAATTTTTTTCTTTTAAGTAGTTTAACGAACCCAACCTTGGATATAAATAAAAAATAATGCAATATTTTAATTAATCTCTACTCCCCCATCCGGAAAACCCGCGTAAGGGAGTGGAAGGCAAATGATAGTCCATAATAATATAGGCCTAGATTAACCCTTGAAAAACCCATTGGGAAGGAGCCCAGGGCTAAGTTGCAAGAATGTGACTCCATGTGACAATGGACCCCAGGAAGTCTTTTCACATCAGAATATTCCTCTCAATATTGGTTTGCGAGTACGAAAAATATTCTGTAATTATGGAACACACATTCCCACACACATATGGCACATGCCAAACATATCCCGGCACACTCCAGCGACAGAGGACACCAGGACACGTGCTCCCATCCTGGACGTCCATGTACCCAGGATCTAGAACCTTCCAATGGTCCAGATTCGAGGTACAAACCCCCAAACCCAAATGGGAAGCCTATAAAAGATCCCCTGAAAGGTGTTTTAGGGGTTACATTATTTGCTCACTTACACACATATACACACATCATCTATATTTACGTAATTCATATTTTACCCTTCCTCTCCAAATTCCCATCTCATTATCACGTCGGAGGTAGGGCCGAGCAAAATAACCGATTTAAAACCGAAATTGAACTGAAACTGAAGAAAACCGGAGAAACTTGAACCGAAAAAATCTGATCTGAAACCAAAACCAAAAAATAAAAAACCAAACCGATCTAAATGGCTCGGTTCCAGTTATATGTTCCAACCGAACCGATAAAAACCGAACCGAACAGGTTACTAATATTAATAAATAAATATTATTTTTTTGATATAATATATATATATATATATATTATTTATGAATTTTTTAAAAATTATGATAGTACTGTTATAATCGTGATTGGAGGTTCAAGATTTCAGATACATTTGTTGGTCAGTGAACATTTATAGAAACTCAATTGTACAAGGTGAAATTTCATTTTAGTGAATATTTACATAAAATTTCATTATGTATTGCCCTATGCTGGTAGGCTCCTATACCATGTCAGCAATTTAATACACTACATTTGACAAATCCTTCAGTGTTGCGACGTTCTGTATTCCCATTATTAAAACAAAAAATGTACCTACATTATTTGTATTTAAGTTTACTATTGTATTAAATTATTAAGTACTACCTTTCAATTGCACGCATCAATTTTTCTCATTTTTATATTTTTCCTCACTTTTATATTTATCAGTTTTGTAACCGAAACCGGGCCGATTATAATCGAACCGGGAATTTTTAAACCGAAATCGAAACTGAATCTGAACTGGCGCACCTCCATAAAGATGGAGGGACTAACAAGCTCACACCTACTCTCGTAGGGTGGATGTTGTGCAAGACATGCCTGTACTTTAACAAGACTAAGATAATTTGTCAACCCTAAGTAAGTTTTATTGTTATCTTAATTTGTATTTTGTACTTGTAACACTTAAAGTCTCTAAAAATATCAAAGGAGCAGACTGGAGTCTTTTTCTATAAACAGTGTCAAGCCTAAGAATTCCATCTAGAAGAAGATCAAGAAGATCATGCCTCGGAAGAATTATGAAGAAGCTTGGAGTTGAATAAATCTATTTTAGGAAAAAAATTCTAAGTGAAGATCTCTACAAGTCACATATTTAGTGTTATAGAGAAGTCATTCGAGAACTACAGAATGACTTATAGAGAACTCAGGAAAGCTTAAAGAGAACTCAGAGATATCTACAAGCCAAATTGAGGACATGAAGATTAAAGATATCGATAAGCCAAAATTCACTAGAGAACTCTGAGTTATCGACAAGTCAAATTTGACTAGAGAACTCTGAGTTATCGATAAATCAATATGCCACTAGAGAACTTAGAGATATCGATAAGTCAAAGTGAAGATATGAAGACTAGAGATCTTGACAAGCCAAATTCTCTTATAGAGAACTGGGAGACCTCTACAAGCCAAATCAACTATAGAGTATTGGAGATCTCGATAAGCCAATATACTTATCGAGATGTCAAGTTTTTTATAGATCAAACTGGAGATCTCGAGGTAAAATCTCAAAGTACAAAATTGCAGATCAATTCAATATCCAAGATTAACAATCAACAAACAATCCAAACAGCTGGATTGACAAGTCTACAAAAAGCAGCCTGAAAGATGTACAAGATCAATGGTGAAGATTAACTGACAAAGGAAGATCATGATAATCACAGGATGCTAAAGATATGCTAAGCCATAAATAGAAGATATACTTTTCTATAAACGGAAATGACAAGTGACTGTTTACAAAAGCTAATAGCATGTCTTATTGTACACTGTGTAAACCAGCAGTTAACTGAGTTATAAAGTTCACATTGGTCTTTTGTCAGTTGTAATAATTTAGATAGAAAATCTTGTAACACTCTCAAGGAGAAGCTAAGCTCTTTATCAACAAAGAGCCTAGAAATTTTGTAGCGAAACATTCTTAATTTTAATATAAAATTAAGTGAGTTTTGAAGATCTGTGTTCTTTATTCTTGCAAGTTTAATTTTTGCATGAACACAGTTTCACTACAAGATTTAATTTACTTTGTTCAACCATAAAATATTCAAGAAAAGCTTTAAAACAGTAAAACACATTCACCCCCCCCATTGTGTGTTATTCATTTCCTAACAAGTAGTATCAAAGCGAAATCTGAAAGTAAACAGATTCAAGATCTTGGAAGAATGAATACACAGAAAATCAGTAACATCAAAATTCCTACCTTTGACAAAGCTAACTATACTCTTTGGAAAAAGAAAATATTGTTGTTTATCAGGATGGCCAATCCACTCTATATTCAGATTCTCAAAAATGGGCCCTTCACTCCTATGGTTAGAGTTGAAGAATCAGCAGATGGTGATATGGTCATTCCAGCTCATTATGCTCCAAAAGATCCTTCTGAGTATTCTGATCCTGAAAAGGAGAAAGTTTCCCTGTATTGTGGCTTGTAATTGATATTGATTGAGTCACTTGATAATGTGATGTACAATAACATTGTCAACTGTGACACTGCCAAGCAAATATGGAAAAAGATTGAAATACTCTGTGACGGTATTGAGGAAGTTAGATCTAATCAAAGAAGGATATTGATTTCACAATATGAGGGTTTCATGGCCAAGCCAAAAGAAAGTATAAATGATGTGTTTGAAAGATTCAGTAAGCTGATAAATGACTTGTAGCTCCATGACAAATACTATGAAGTTGAAGAAGTGAACTTAAAGTTCTTTCTTACTCTCCCTGATCATTTGGAACATAAAATCTTAGCAATCAGGGAAGGGAGAGACTTGAGCAGAATAACACTGGAAGTTCTATATGGAATTCTTAAAATATATGAATTAGAAATGATTTAAAGGAAATCATTGAGATCTGGTCAAGGACATGTAGTAGATGGCTCAAGTTCTTTAATTGTAAATGAAAGCCAAACATCTAATGATGAGCCAAGATCTCAAATCTCAGTTGCCTCAACAAGTGAGCAAAGAACAAATGATTCACAGAAACAAGTTATTGTGGAATTAGAGGAAGATGAGTTCTACACTCTTGATGAACTGGATGAGCTAGATCAGTCAATGGCCTATTTGGCTAGAAAATTCTCTAACATTAGAGTAAAGAAACCAACATATTTCAAGGGTAAAGGACAGTCTTTCAACAAAGACAGCAGCTGGAAAGGAAAAGGGAAGTACACTTCTGAAAGCAAAAATGGCTACAAAACTGGATATGTTGACAGATCTAAAATAAGGTGCTATAATTGTGATGAATTGGGCCATTTTGCTACAGAATGCAGGAAACCTAAGAAATTAAAGAAGGATAAAGCTTAACTTGAACTGGAAGCAAAGTATGAAGCTCTTCTAAAGAAACAGCAAAGCAAAGCTTATATTACAGAGGGAAACAGTTGGGATGACTCTGAAAATGATGAAGATGAAGAATTTGGAAATTATGCACTCATGGCTTTGGAGCAAGGAGAATCATCCTCATCTAAATCACATGTTCCAACTCTTACCACCATTGATTTAAATGTGAGTCAATATAAGGAAACTGTAAAGAAGATGAGCACATAAATATTTCACATTCACACAAGCATGGTTGCTGCTAATGAAGAAGTGAGCAGACTGAAAAAGATAAATGAGAAGCTTGAAAGTGAGAAGCAAGAAACTGAATTTTTGTTGGTGGAGCTTGAAGTTGTAAAATAAGAGAATTCTTATCTCAAGAACAAGGTCAAGTGTGCAAATGAAATTGAAGCAGTGCTAAGGGAGAAGCTGGAAAAGAATGAGGTGAAATTGAAGTCTTTCAGAAATGTATCTGAGTTAGTTGTACAATACCATGAGAAAAACAAACCATATGCAAATATTGCTATTGGTCTTGACTATGATGCCTTGAACATCAAGAAGAAAGAGATAGGTGACAAAGGAAAAGCAACAGTGAATGAAAATGTTCCAGCTATGCTGAAAAAGGTTGTATCACCTATGTTCAAGGCATGTGAAGTCAACTTCAGTGAAGAAGAATTGATTATCAAGCAAGAAATTGTTGATGAGGACAAAGAGAAGAAAACTGCATAATCTACTCAGTCTTCCAATACTGAAGAGAAGCTCATGGACAAACAAAGTCCAAAGACACCTGTTAAAGAAACCAAAACTGAAGATGCAAGAAAGAAAAAGAAAAATAGAACTGGGAAAATAGGGATAAACAAAAGCAACAATTTTGTTTATGTTGTAGATGCTCCAAGAAAGAAATATGAAAAGTGTGGCTCTGTGAATCACCTAAATCACCTTTATAAAAAGGCAATTAGCAAGCCAACTGAAGGAGCCTGCAAATACAATGAAGCAAATGCAAATGATCCCTACTCATTCTGTGACAAGTTTGACTGCATTCCTTGCAACTTGAAAGTGATGAAAAGTTATCACAAACTGAGAGTAGACCTCAAAGAAATAAAAATTGGGTCTACAACAGAAAGGGAAAATGCTCAACAGTCAACGAACTCTATTTTATATGAAACGACTTATTCTACTTCTGCTAAATCAGTTAACAAGAAGAAAGTACCCAACACTGTTTGGGTTGCTAAACACACTTAAAACTCATTGTGTGCAGGGCAAAGTGAAGAAAGTCATCTGGATCATAGACAGTGGATGTTCCAGGCATATGATAGGTGATAAAGCCCTGCTATCACAGTTTGAGGAGAAAGCTGGCCCTTTGGTGACCTTTGGAGACAACAAAAAAGGATTCACAATGAAATATGGCAAGATTGTTTCTGAAAATGTTGTCATTGATAATGTAGCACCGATAGCTGGTCGTGAAGTGAATCTTCTCAGTGTTAGCCAATTTACAGACAAAGGCTTTGAAGTTTTATTCAACAAAGAAGAATGCACTTTTATCAGCAAGAAAACTGGTGAGGTTGCTCTGAAAGGAGCAAGGAAAGGAAGCTTGTTTGTTGCAGACTTAGACTCAATAAATAAGAATGGAAATTATTGCTTCTACACTAAGGCATCAGAAGAACAAAGCAAGTTATGGCATAAGAAATTGTATCACTTGAATTTTAAGACAATTAACACCTTGGTCAAAAATGAGTTAGTAAGAGATATGCCTAAACTGGAGTTTGCTCAAGTTGAAGTTTGTGAAGCTTGTCAGAAAGGAAAAATGAAAAGATCAAGTCACAAGTCAAAAACTGTGAATTCTATAAGTGCACCATTGCAACCTATTCACATGGACTTGTTTGGGCCAGTAAATGTCTTATCAATTTCAAGAAACAAATATACACTTGTGATGATGGATGATTTCTCAAGATACACTTGGGTAGAGTTCATGCACTCTAAAGATGAAACTCCACACATCATAATTGAGCACATCAAGAAGATAGAAAAACAGGCTGAAGATCACAATTGTGTAAAAAGATTGAGAAGTGATAATGGAATAGAATTCAGAAATATAACATTGAGTAAATTATGCAAAAGTAAAAGGCATTGTTCAAGAATTCTCAGCTGCTAGAACACCTCAACAAAATGGAGTAGTTAAAAGAAAGAACAGAATAATAGTTGATGCTGCTAGAATAATGCTGCAAGATGCCAAGTTGCCAACAAGTTTCTGGGAAGAGGCTGTTAACATTGCATGTTACACTCAGAACAGGTATCTCATTAACAAGGTACATGGCAAATCACCTTACTCAATCATGTCTAAAAAAGCCTATTGTAAAGCATTTTCATGTGTTTGGAATCAAGTGTTACATTTTGAAAGACAACTCTGAATATGTAGGAAAATTTGACTCAAAAGTATTTGAAGCAATTTTTCTGGGATATTCATTGGAAAGAACAACCTACAAAGTTTATGTGATAGATCAAAAGAAGATTATGGAAAGCACATATGTGACTTTTGATGATGACAAGTGTCCATGCTTGGAATGCCTTGATGAAAGTGAAGCTGAAGCCCTTGTATTTGAAACCCTCAACCTTGATAGTGGTTCTGATGGGGAAGATGAAGTTGATGCACAACAGAAGACAAATGAAGAGTCTAGTGAACAAGAAAATCATGGAAATAGAAGCTCATCTCAAACACCTGAATTTGATAGCACAAACTCAAGGGAGAAAGAGAAGAAGGATCTAGCAGTCATACCAATAATGAAAAAAATGATGTAGGCACAAGTCAACAAACTCATACAAGAAATTGGGATAGAAGCCACACTAGAGAAGCAATAATTGGTGATCTTACTGTTTGTGTGAGGACTAGAAGTGCAACTGCTAATGAATGCCTATATGCATGTTTTCTGTCTCAAGTAGAGCCTAAGAAAATTGATGAAACTCTACTGGATCCTGATTGGATATCTGCCATGCAGGAAGAGCTGAATCAGTTTGAAACAAAATAAAGTTTGGAAATTGGTTCCTGCACTAAAGAATAAAAGCATTATTGGAACAAAATGGGTGTTCAGGAACAAGATGGATGAAAATGGTTTAGTTACCAGAAACAAAGCAAGGTTGGTTGCAAAAGGCTACTCACAAGAAGAAGGAATTTATTTTGATAAAACTTTTGCTCCAGTTGCAAGACTTGAAGCATAAGGATTTTTCTCTGCACACTCAAATTTTAAAGTATATCAAATGGATGTCAAGAGTGCCTAACTGAATGGTGAGCTAGAAGAAGAAGTTTATGTGCAACAGCCATCTGGCTTTGAAGATCCATAATTTCCAATTTTTTTGTACAAGTTACTCAAGGCTCTATATGGACTAAAACAGGCACCTAGAGCTTGGTATGACACATTGTCAGACTTCCTACTGAAGCATGGTTTTACTAGAGGTACTATAGACAAGTCTCTCTTCTATAAGAAATATGGTGAGGATATGATCCTAGTTCAGATATATGTGGATGATATCATCTTTGGTTCTACAAATGAGAAGTTTTGCCAAAGATTCTTCAAGCTTATGCAAAGTGAATATGAAATGAGTATGATGGGGGAACTGAGTTACTTTCTTGGATTTCAAGTCAGTCAAAGAAGTGATGGGATCTTCATCAGCCAAACTAAATATGTCAAGGATTTATTGAAAAAGTTTGGTATGGTTGATTGTTCACCTGCATCTACACCTATGTCTATTGCAACAATGTTGGATGAAGATAAAAAGGGCAATAGTGTAGATATTTCAAGCTATAGAGAGATGATTGGATCATTGCTTTACTTAACTGCAAGTAGACCACACATCATGTTTGCACATGTCTATGTGCAAGATTTCAAGTCAATCCAAAAGAATCACATTTGATGGCTGTAAAGAGGATTTTTAGATATTTGAAGGGAACTCCAAACTTGGGATTATGGTATCCTAAGGGAACTGGTTTTAAAGCTGTTGGTTACACAGATGCAGATTTTGCTGGATGCAGGGTTGACAGGAAGAGTACTAGTGGAAGCTGTCAATTTCTTGGACAAAGACTTGTATCTTGGTATAGCAAGAAACAACAATATATATCAACATCTAAAACTGAGGCTGAATACATAGCTGCAGGAAGTTATTGTGCTCAAGTGCTTTGGATTAGAAATCAGCTAATGGATTATGGCCTAGTGTTACACAAAATTCCTATCATGTGTGAAAATACTAGTGTTATATCTATAGTAGCTAATCCAATTAATCATTCGAGAACAAAGCACATTGATGTAAGGTATCATTTTATTAGAGAGCATGCTATAAATGGTACCATTGAGCTCATTTTTGTTCCAACAGAAAAACAATTAGATGACATTTTTACTAAACCTTCGGATGAAGCAACTTTCACTAGACTTGTAGGTGAAATTGGAATGCTTAATTCTTCATCTTAAGGCAAGAACTCATGTAATATTTTGTAGCAGATTAATTTCTAATAAATCAATCTTTATTTGATTTAAATTAGAAATTAACTGAATGTGAATTATAAATATTTCAGAAATCTTTGCATATTTATTTTTCAAAATTCAAAATTCAACTTGGAATTTTTCAAATTCTAAGTAAACTGCTCAATTGTTAATCTACATCCTTAATATGTAAAATTAACACAAGGCAAAATTACAGTGGTCAAAAGTATATGGAGAACTGAGTTCTCGATAAGTCTAACTGACTTCTCGACAAGTCATTTTAGGACTTCTCGAGTGAGTTCTCGACAAGTCAATTTACTGACTTCTCGAGTGACTTCTCGATAGGCTTAAATATGACTTATAGATAAGTCCTTGTAGAGTTCTCTAGTAGGGTTCATTCACAGAGTTCTCTACAAGTACAATTTTTGATTTATCAATAACTCATAACTGAAATAATTTAATTTAATAAATTATTTTGGTAAAATACTTTTGGAAAATTTATTCAATTTTACTTTGAATTTATTCAAATAAAAGTTGGAATTAATTCAGTCCATTTTTGGACAAACTGGGTATTTATTTGACATCTCGATAAGTCAATTTTTAGTTCTCTATAAGAGTAATTTAAAATGACTTCTCGATATGTCTTTCATTTCCTAAAATGACTTCTCGATAGATAAATTCCAAACGTCTATTTTTGAGTTCTCGACAAGTCATTTGCTTTTACTATAAATACCCAGACTTCTCGATACATAGACGTACTTACAATTTTCGAGATCTCAAGTGACCTAGCCTTTTAAGCAAAAACCGATTTCTCTCTCATTTTTACTCCTTTCTCAAAAATTTTTCTTACCCATTCTTACTCACTAAACTACAATGTCACAAAATAATATTAGAGCAACTATCCCAGAAAAAGGAACAAACTATTTGGCTTTTACTGATGCTAACCAAGCCTGTGATAGTTTCAAGGGGTTTGTGAATTTTTTGTCTGAATCTTACATTGCAGGAGCCTTGACTGCTAATCCAGTGTTGTACCTGGATGTGTTGCATAAGTTTTGGACTACAGTTGTGGTAAGGACTGTGATAAATGACAATTCTATATCTATGGTGGTGACTTGCTTAGTTGAAGGACAACAAATTGAGTTTAATGAGCAAGATGTGAACCTAGCTTTGGGATTGCCCACTGCAAATCTGGTGTATGTGCCAACTCCTGATGAGCTGACTGAGCTTCTGGACTTCATCAACTATGGTGGAAGAATCAACTTGTCAAGCCCAAACAGAACTAATCTAAGGAATGAGTGGTCATTCATCTTTGATTATGTGGTGAGGGTCTTCACATGCAGGAAGACATGATATGACAATATTTCAAGTGTGGTGCAAAAGTTGGTGTATTCAATTGCCCACAACAGACACTTGAATGTTGATCTATTGATCCTGGAAGAGCTAGCAACCAGGCTATCAATGCCCCTGTCAGCTAGAGTTAAGGAAATTTTCTTTCCTAGATTTATCATGTCCACTTTAAATCATAAGGTAGGAGACATACATTTGTTAAATGGCATAGATAACACAAAAATTGACAATTATAAGCAAGTGTCCAACATAATATCTGGTTCACTTACTACAAAGAATAAGGTAAATGTAAGTCTAAAAATCACTCCATTCATGTTGGAGAGGTTTAGGACTTACCCTTACTCTATGCCTAACATGAGGTCAAATGTTCAATCTAACACATCTATGATCCCTGAATCTGTGGAAGTACAAACACAGGAACACCATCAGGGATCTTCCCAAGCTGCAACCATTTCTTCAAAACCCTTAGTAGCTAGAAAACTAACCACCTCATCTTCTCAAAAGGATGAGGTGAGTAAAAGGAAGAGAATGGAGGTGACCCTAACAATTCTAACTGAGAGTGGTGAGGATCAAGCTGTAACTGAGTCACCTTTGGTCAAGAGATCTAAAAGAAGTAAGAAAATTGAGCTGACCACTCAAGCCACCTCTGTATCCTCCCAACATGATGCAGTTGTAAAAGCACCCAGTATTGAGTCTGCACAGCCTGCACTTGAAGCAATTCAAGTGTATGGGAGGAGAAATAAGGATGGCACACACTGTGAGAGCACATCTCTTGAAGCTCCCTCATCTACTCAGGGGGAGCTGCCAACACTCTTATCTGAGCAACACTCTCTCAAATCTCAAATTTCTTCCTCACCAACTACACTTGAATTCAATTCTCAAGTGCAAGCTCATTCAAGTGACTTAGCTCAAGAAGCTTTGATCACCACCCAGACACTCAATTTAGATGGTGAGAGGCTACATACTGGGGTAGACCTTGATGACACCATCAAAACTATGGGAGATTCATCAGTTTTTACTAAAGACCCTATGGATGTTTCTAATGCACCTTCATGTGCAAAATAGTCTTCATAAAATAAAAGGTTTGAGGGTAGTACTCCCGAGGGGGAGCTATCTAAATCCTCTCCATTTCAATTGGAGGTTCCTCGTGTAAGAACAACTCCCCTCAAAATCCGAGCAGAAATTGCCTTGGCAGTTGATGCTAGGAGTACAATTGCCAATAATCATGTCATAGGGGAGGCAAGTATAACACATTCAGGTGCCAGTGTGTTGCAAGACACACAAGGGTTTGAGACTAGTGCACATGGAGGTAACCCAGTCAAATCCCCTCTAATTCAATTGGAGGTTCCCACACCTAGTGAGGAACAACAACTAGCCATAATCACAGAGCAAACTGTGAGTAAACTGTGACTTCGATCACAGGTGTTTCTAAACCATCTACCTCACTACCTCAACAACCTCACATTCTCTCTCAGTGGCTGCAAGAATCTGGCTCTCAACCAACTTCTGTAGATGATCTACAAGTAGAGCATATTTCTGGACTAGCAAATATCTCACAACATCTTTTGAATTCCAACATGAGCAATCAAGAATATCAAGCTATCATGCTTACATACAATGAAGAAGTTGAGAAGCAGAAAGATAAAATTGTCAATGATGAAGAGTAAGATGGAAATGTGGATGCATGGCTCTCTGATGACTATGTCTTGGAAATGGATCAAGTCTTGGCCAGATTTAGGGAAGAATACATCATTATTCTGGGCAGCAATGCAAAGGACTTGACTCCATAGGCTGGATATGATGCCATTACAGATGTATACAAAGCTCAGCTCAAAGTATTTCATCTTTTTGGTAAAGCTCTGGAAGTCAAGCTAACTGGCCATGAAGATAAAATCTAGAAAATTGGTAAATGAGAAGAAGGATAAGATTATACCCTCTCAAGAACAGATCACTAACAAATTCAAGCACTTTGCTGAGCAAATATCAAGGATGGATCTTGCTTCTATTGAGAAAGAAGTCAAAAATCTCAAACAATCTTTCATCAAGCTCCATATACTTATCCAACAACAAATCACTCACTCAAATAACACTAAGGTCAAGCTGGACCAACTTCACCAGAGCGATATGAGCCCTCAACTTTACTTATGGAAGGCATCAAACATGATGTAGATGAAACATTTGGCACATCTACTAGCTCTTTTCAGCCTTGCTCCATCTCCACAAACCTACAAATTCAATCTCTACAAGGCCAAGTGTCAGCAATGCAAGACTCCAACTCTTCTCTCACTGCACAAGTTCAAGCTTTGACATCTCTTGTCAAGAGCCAACAAACAGACATCCAAACCCTGGTGGACTCTCATAAGCATCTTCAAATGCCGAATTCTATAGCATTGGGAGCCATCATGGGCAAACTCAACATACCACTACCTTCTCTACCAGAACAGCTTAGGCCTGAAATCCCTACTCCCCTCCTCATGCCTGCCATTAAGACTAAGGGGTAGATAGAGGCTAGGATGACACAATCACAAGATCATCTCAACAGGTTTAGGGTGCTGAAAATAAATTAAATAAAGAATTAGATCTTGACATGGAGAGACTTATTAGGGCTGCTGAAGGACCTAGTCTGAGCAGAGAATTTGATGAACTACTCAAGGCCCTAAAAGATTTTCTCAATAATAATCACTTCACATACAAAAAGGCCCTGGACAAGACAATTAATTTCATTAGAGTGATCATGGTCAATCAGGACAACTTTTTGCAAAAGAAGATAGTGATCAATGTAAATGACTCAGGGACAGACATATATATACAGGTGTCCCTCAATTACCTTGTCTCAAGGAGGGCATCTGAGTTGGATATCTTCATTAACAAAGTCAAAGTTATAACTCATGAAGATACCTTGCTATTAACTGAATGAGAAATGCTCAAGTGGCTACTTTTCATGAAACATATCTACAGCCAAGGAAGGGTATAACATACATCTGTCCAAACATCAAAAACTTCAAACATTTTCAAATCCCTAAGAAGTGTGTCATGAGCAACAAGAAGCTTATCATGATCCTAGAAACTGGCTTAAAAAACAAGAAAAACAAGAACTTTGATGATATAGAAATGATAAAGCTATTGGGGAGATACTTGAATAATGCAGAAGCCAACTTGCCCAAAACTCAAATCAACAAGGATGACTTGGATGATGATGAGCAGAAGAAAGATGATCAAAATCCTTCTGGCATAAATCCAAGTCAATCCAGTAAGCCATCTGGCAGCAAGGGTGGAGAGAAAAGGAAGAAGGATGATAAGAAAGATGAAGAGAAGAAGTGAGAGGAAGAGCAAAAATAATCATGATAGCTCAGAAACACAACAATCCCTAAAAATCCAAACAGACCTGGCTCAACCTTTAAAAACAATCATCTCAAACATTATACCATCTCAATCCTCAGAACCCAAATTTCTATACAAACAAACATCACACTCTTTCCTAAAAATTCCCATCACCTCAAGCCAAACTAATCTCAAGAAAATCTCAACCCTACCTTTAACTGAGCCTTCACTAAAAGTCAATCTTAAATCTGTTGGAACAAAAACTAAGAAAGTCAAGTCTTCTGAAAAAGTCGAAGTCATTGAAAGGGCAATCTGGAACTGTTTCAAGCAATCTGACTTCCTATCTTTAAATTGGTGCATCTCGGATGAAGATTATTTTCAACAACTTGCTGAGGAAATAGTCAGAGTATGGGTTGTATCTCTTAAGAAAGTTAGAATTTTCTATGAAGATGGTTCATTCACCTTTCTTGGCAGTGATCTAATGGATTCTCTCTCTCCCACAGAAATTAAGAGAATATAAGTTTGTTAAAGGACAAGGATACTGTCACAAGGGCATGGAGATCAGTTATAGCTGAGTGGTTGATTGAAAGGGAAGAAACAAGAAAAAGGAATTAAGTTGAAGCTGAAGAAAGAAGGATGAGGTATGATGAAAATTTTGAGATGTTTATAAAAAGATCAGAAGAGCTTAAGCCAAAAGGAATGAGCAAAATCTCTAAGGATGGGAAATTTCTAAATATCAAAGCTGGTGGATTCACAAGATTTAGAATAAATTTGCTAGACAGTGGTTATCCCAAGGTAGCAAGGCAAAAACTTGTAGAAGCTCTAAGTGGAACACCTATTATAGAAGAACTGAAAATTCTTGATCACTTGAAGGATGTTCTTAGGGAAGAAGTAGATATAAAAACTATCTTTACCTGATACTTGTAACCATTGAACTCTGTAAATATTATGTTGTACAAAAGTTGTAATTCTATCAAGCTTTGTGTATGAATTTTATTTTCCATTATTTTAAAGTTGGGGTTAGTCTTGTTAATAGGCATTAATTTGTGTTAAGCAATCTTCTCACAAATTGGGGGAGATTGTTGTGCAAGACATGTATGTACTTTAACAAGACTAAGACAATTTGTCAACCCTAAGTAAGTTGTATTGTTATCTTAATTTGTATGTTATACTTGTAACACTTAAAGTCTGTAAAAATATCAAAGAAGCAGACTGTAGTCTTTTTCTATAAAAAGTGTCAAGTCTAAGAATTTTATCTGGAAGAAGATCAAGAAGATCATGCCTCGGAAGAATTATGAAGAAGCTTGGAGTTGAATAATCTGTTTTAGGAAAAATATTCTAAGTGAAGATCTCTACAAGTCACATATTTAGTGTTATAGAGAAGTCATTTGAGAACTCCAGAATGACTTATAGAGAACTCAGGAAAGCTTATAGAGAATTCAAAGATATCGATAAGCCAAATTGAGGACATTAAGATTAGAGATATCGATAAGCCAAAATTCACTAGAGAACTCTGAGTTATCGACAAGTCAAATTTGAACAGAAAACTATGAGTTATCGATAAGTCAATAAGCCACTAGAGGACTCAAAGATATCGATAAATCAAAGTGAAGATATGAAGACTATAACAACTCGTATATTTTTATTATTATTTAGATGTGTAATTATGGAATAAATAATTACATAAAATAGTGGTGTGGGTTCCGTCAGCGGGTTATTACTCTGTCATAATGTGTATGTGATTACTAGTGTATGGAATTGAATTGTATGGTTAATTGATGGACTGTATGATTTGTTTCGCTGTTAAAGGTGGTATTATTGCAGTTTTATTTCCATAAATATTTAGATTGTCTCTAAAATTGTTTTTATGGTTTTATAATTTCAATAATTATTTTTAGGATTTTATAAAATTGAGAAATCAATATTTCAGTAATTAATTATTTCTAAATAATTTTCTAATGGGGTTTATTTGTAAAATCCATATTAAATTCCAAAGTTCTTCAAAATCATGAAACTCATATTTTATTAAGTTTATAATATTCTGAGAATTTTAAAATTATTTTGGAAATTTTCGGGATTAATTTCATCCGCGCGTTGTTTCTTTTAATTGTTAAAAGCGGGTATAAACTGCATTTTGGAAATTATTTTAAAATTATGAAAAATACGCTTTTATGTACTCCGGGATATTTTTGACATTTTAGGATTAATTTTGATTTATTTCGATGTGTTTTTAATAGCACCTTGATTCGTCCGATCGCTAAATTCGGGTATGTATTGCGCTCCAAAATTTGTTTTAAAATTTCAAAACTTATGTTTCGTTAATTTCAGGATAATTATAAAGTTTTAAAATTATCCTGGTAATTATCCAAATTTGTTTTACTGTCGCTTGGTGCGATATTTGCGAGTTTTCGGAACAAATTCATATTTCGGCCCACGTATAAACCCTCGATATAATAGTAATACGTGGCAGCATTTAGTAAATCAATTAACAGGTGTCTAGTTTCTATTCATTTCCCCTTCCTTCTCGGTTGTTCTCGAAGGAGCCCTGCTATTTGTCTCCTCCATCGAATCTCTCTTACTCTCTACTCTAAAATCTCTATCTCCTTACTGTCTCTCCCTCTTTTATCTCTCCGTTTCTCTATTTCTTTCTCGGTTCCTCTACTTCTCGTGGTGGGTTGTCGTTTGCTTTTTCCGGCCATTCTTTTCCGGTTGGTTCCGTACGTTTTCAATTAAATCCTGTATATATATATGTGTGTGTGTGTGTGATTCTCTGCTTGTGTGTGTGATTATGTGTTGTGTGTGTGCGTGTGTTGTGGGTGTGCAACATTTGTGGCAGGAGTTTTGGCCACCGTGGACCTGTCCTCCGGTGGTAACTACTTTGTTCCTCCTTTTCCGTTTTGTTTTTGCGAGTGCATGAGTGTTTGTGTTGATTGTTGTTGTTGTTTGATTCAATTGAGTTGCTTCCTGTTGGGCTTGGCAGTTGGGCTAGATTGTTTGGGCCTTCTGTTGGGCCGAGTGGGAGTATTGGGCTTGGTTTTTAAATTTTTAATTCATATTATCTTTTCTGCAGGAAAATGAATGAATATTATTCGTGAAATAAAAGATTTAATTGCGGGAAGTTTTATTAATCGGTGTAATTTATTTGGAAACCCGTATTATATCGGGCACCAATAAATTGTATTGCCGTTGACGATGAACTTCGGTGAGTCAACGGTGGACCGTGATGATCGTTATCTGAGTCCTAATATTTTAAAATAAATAATTTAGTTCGTATATTATTGTAGTCGAAATAAAAAGTAATAGTAGCTAAATAATTCAGTTCGGGAATTATTTGGATTGATTGTTTATTTGTTGGGTTGTGATTGGAATTGTAATTGTTAGTTGGGAATGGTGAAGTTGGATTGCGATTGTGATTTGGTTGGTTTGACGTCGAATTGTTTCGACGGGTAGTCCGATAAACAAAGGAGACGCTGCCCGATTTTCGGAAAATCAAACCACAGAAATACGAAAGCGTATCCGGTAATTATTGGGACGTCGAGTGAATATATATATATATATATATATATATATATATATATATATATACTTTATACGAACTTGATTGTATGTTGTGGTGAATGTTCTGTCAAAACCCAGTAACCCTAATTTCGTAAAATGACGAGTATACGTATTTTCTGAAAACGAACACCAAACTAATTTCTAAAGAATGTGAACCCTGACTGTTGTGTGTGTTAGTGTATTATAATAGTACATATAAGTACGAGTCGGGATTGTTATCATTTGGGTAGGATTGGTATTGAGGATATGTCAAGCATACTTGAACTTCTAACATAGGGTATTTCGACCTTGTAGGTTATAGTCGGGAAACCGAAAGTGAACGTTGGACTAAAGATAACCTAGTGGATAATCGACGAGCTCAGTAGGGTTTTAAGCAAAGAACCTGAGTATTGAAGTCAAATCCAAGGTGATCTAGAGGTTAGACGATAAAGCCTAAACGTCTGAGTCGGATCATAGTCGATCAGTGATAGTTGTAAAGCTCTGCAAGGCAAGTACCCCTGACCATTCTTTTATGGTTCAGTACGTATGAATAGCTAAATGTTTTATTCTCGTAATGGAACAGAAACGTTTTAAGTTACGTATCCCCTGTAATTATAAATTACTGTTTTCAAATTGTTTTGGGGGAAAGTAACTTCGAAAGGTACCTATCTCGAATGAAATGATTTGCGAACTGGATTTTATATGTGTGCTGGTAAAATGAATGGTTTTGGAAATGAGATAGGTAAAAGTGTTTTGAAAACTGGATAATACGATCAGATATGGGATACATAGGGGCACGAGTAGGCTTATTGAGGTGGCGTAAGAGGCTAATTTGGTTGCACGCATTATATAACCAATTAGTCCAGCAGGTCAGAGACCTAGCTAGTCTCTAAGTTCCGGAACAGGTAAATGGGATGGCAGTTAGAGTCGTCTGGTGTTGATAGCCTGATCAGCTGTCTTCATATATCCACTACGTATATGATTTGGCTTTGTGATTCTCGTAACGGAACAAGTGAGTTATACAGTGGATTAGGAAATGAAAATGGCATGCTAGAATTAAACTCGTGTATTTGTACACATCACACTACTACGTTTGTTTTGTTGAAAACATGCTAGTTTTGAATATCCAGTTTATGAATGTTTTACATGTTTTGCAAACGAGATATAATCTCTGTTCCTATCACTGCTTTATCATAAACTGATTTACTTGTTATTCATTTAGTCGTACTGCTGAGCAATTAATTGCTCACCCTTGCAGAATGTTTTATATATATATTGCAGATGCCTAGGAGATTCTTCCGTGATAGTCGGGCAGAGTACCAGTTACCTCCGTGTCAGGCTCCTCTGAGATGGTTGTGTTGGGCCAATGATGGTCTGCTGAGTTGCTGTGTTAAGTTAGTTGCAGTCAAGATGGTTGTTGTAAGTCGATTTTGTAATAGTTGTAATCTAAATCATACTTAAACCTGGAAAAGATCTTGGTAAAGGGGTCGTGTTTTTGTTAAGTTGGATTAAATTATGTTGTTATTATTGTTATTGATGACGTCAACTCCTGACCCCGGGGTTGAGGCCGTCACAAAAAGTAGAGATCTCGACAAGCCAAATTCTCTTATAGGAGAACTGGGAGACCTCTACAAGCCAAATCAACTATAGAGTACTGGAGATATCGATAAGCCAAGATGCTTATTGAGATTTCAAGTTCTCTATAGATCAAAGTGGAGATCTCGAGGTAAAATCTCAAAGTACAAAATTGCAGATCAGTTCAATATCCAGGATTAACAATCGAATAACAATCCAAACAGCTGGATTGACAAGTCTATAAAAAACAGCTTGAAAGATGTGCAAGATCAATTGTGAAGATTAACTGACAAAGGAAGATCAAGATAATCACAGGATGCTAAAGATATGCTAAGCCAGAAATAGAAGATATACTTTTCTATAAACGGAAATAACAAGTGACTGTTTACAAAAGCTAATAGCATGTCTTATTGTACACTGTGTAAACCAGCAGTTAACTGAGTTATAAAATTAACACTGGTCTTTTGTCAATTGTAACAATTTAGATAGAAAATCTTGAAACACTCTCAAGGAGAAACTAAGCTCTTTATCAAAAAAGAGCCTAGAAATTTTGTAGCAAAACATTCTTAATTTTAATATAAAATTAAGTGAGTTTTGAAGATTTGTGTTCTTGCAAGTTTAATTTCTGCATGAACACACTTTCACTACAAGATTTAATTTACTTTGCTCCACCATAAAAGATTCAAGAAAAGCTTAAAAACAGTAAAACACATTCACCCCCCTCTGTGTGTTATTCATTTCCTAACAGTGGACAAAAATAGTATGTGTAGAGAGAAGCCATAATGGGAAGACCATCACTCACAGAAATAACATCATCTGTAGGAGCAATATCATCATGAGGAGCACCGCCTCTTACACCAACTTTCGTGCGCTTAGGAGAAGGAACTGGGAGCTCATGAACAACCTCCGTGGGGGAAGGACTAGGGCGCATCTCGCGCCGAGAAGAAGGCTCAATAAAGTTTCTCGTGAGAACCACCTTTTCGGAAGCCAAATAAAAACTGAAGCATTTCGGAATCCGAGGTTCCATACTTGAGAGATAAACATAAGACGGCTCAGCACAATGTAGGCAAGCAAGTCATGGCATATGAATGGAATATGTGAAGTAAAGATACATGTGTAAAGACGTGAGCAAAGTGAACATGGAGATGTTATATGTGTGTATGAAGAAGTATATGTAAAGTGTAGCACATAAGGGTGTGAAAAAGAAGTTAAGGCAAAAAACCAAACGGAGACTATTCCTAACGGGTGCACCCCTAAAGGTTTATACCTCTCACGACACGCCCCAACGGTGCATATTACCTTAGGCGCGCCCGGAACATACCAGAAGAAGAAGGGAAACCCTTCTCGGAATCTGCATCATTGATTTTCTTAACAAAAACTCCTTTCTTGCACTTTAAACCAAAATAGGGGTGGAGAACTCCAATCTTGCTAATATTATCTTCTATAACCAGAGTCTTAAGGATAAAGGAAATAATGTCACAAAAAAGAAATAAATATTGATACGATGCCAAATATCTCCCGACAACTTAGAAAGAACGTCAAAATTGGATGCTCCCAAGCCGGGAGACATAGTGATCTCCACTCGACGGAAAAGGAACCAAGAAGTAAAGACATGCTGTAAAAATAACATACTTTTGAAGACAAGATAGATTGTCGCGACAACACCAGCCCCGGGCACGCCAGCTGCACCGGGCGCCGCCGCAACCACGGGCGCCCCAAAAGCACCAGGCGTCATAGCAACACCAGGAGCCGCGATAGCACGTATCGCTGCAATGGCCCCAAACGCATATTAAGTGATTTTTAAACTCAAGAAAGGAAATTTTTTATAAAGATTTTTACGAAAAGAAGATTGCAACTTTATTTGCAGAAAGTTGATGCAAAATATAGATACGCAAGTTTGATGTTATTTCTCAATTCCAAACTACTCTCCCAACACAATGGGAGTTCAATGTGAAGATTCTACAATATCTATAAGTTATGCATATTTAACATGCAAGTCAATGGGAAAATGTATGAAGATGAAGGATAGATGCATGTCTGGAAGCAAAATTTTAAATTCATTGAAGTTTGAACTCCCATAATAGATTTTCGGGGAGTAGGGCGCGCTACGTGAGCCTCCGGAAGGGGGAATGAAAAAAATTTGCGGAAAATATTTACGGAGGATATTTATGAAAAATATTTACGGGGGATATTTGTGAAAAAATATTGGAGAGATATTTTGCAGAAGCACTTGCCATGAAGACTCAGAAGAAGATTTTTACGACGAAGACTATCAATTAAAGCATTTTTCTACGAAAGAAAGAATTCACGCATATGGAAGGAAGTTTATTAGTAAAAGATGAAGTGAAGACATTGCGGATTATAAATGTCAAATTATTCACGAAAGGGAGGAGGAAGTAGAAGAAGATTTTCCACTTTGTTTTCTAACAAACTAGAAAATCGGGGTAGTTGTTATACTATAAATCGTCACGGGTATTTTATCGGATCTTGAAGAAAATGGGTCGGATCACCACTGAGGAAGAGGACGGACAAACTCCGTAGAACGCGTATTTGGAGCCCAGGACGCCCCTATAGAGCTCTCTGTTAGGAATATGTGTATTAGTTTGATGATAAGTTAAACAAAACACTTAAGTAGAAATCTAGTGTTTGTAGCCTCAACGGATAAGACCATCTTGGCTATCCGTTGAAGGAGGAGCTTTACTTAGCAATAAGTTTAGTATTGTAGCACATTTCATTCTCTGGATTCAAGTTGTAATTCTTAGATATTGTAGGAAAGTATCAGTCATGTTGACTACTAGTGGATATGCAAATAGGAGGGTTAACTGTAAATATTTCATGCCTTGTAATTTTGTATAAGTCAAGAAGTATCAACTGATATTGAAGACCTTCAACGGATAAGAAACAAAACTTCAACGGATGTCTCTAATGCTTCAATGGATAATATCCATCAACGGATAAGTGCTTCAACGGATAAAGACTTCAACTGATAATGCATCAACGGATAAAGCTTCAACGGATAAAGCCTCAACGGATAAGGCATCAACGGATGAAAGCTTCAACGGATGCTTAGTTCATTAGCAGTTGATAGTGACAATTCATAAGCTGACAGAGACAAACTGGAATGTGGAAGCCTCTAGGAGGAATCAAGAAAATGCAGCATTTCCATTCTGGTGCAAACAAGGAAGTATTCAAAGATTAACAGCTAAGCCTAAATTGCATTGGATAGAGAAATGAAGAAGAAACATGTGAAGAGCCTTTTTAATTGTATTTTACAGTTTTGTCTTCACATGTAAACTTGGTGATATATAAACCAAGTATCAGCTAGTAATTAGATGTGAATTTTCCAGAGCTGTTTAGAAAAATCCAGAGAGAAAATCATCTAGTTTGTACTAGGAAGCAACTGTGATTTAATTCTTTGAATCACAGATTTTCTGAAATAACACATCTCTGGTGGAACAACAAATCCACCAGAAAAGTTTTTAAGTTCTCTGTATTCTTTACATTTGTGTTTGAATATATATCTGTTTGTATTAGCTTCAAGAAATTCACACACACTTGCTCTCAAAAATACTTAGCCTTAGAAACTGCTCAAAACTTGAAAAAGTTTTGAGATTTACATTCAACCCCCCTTCTGTAAATCTCATTGTTAGTCCACTGGGAATAACACTCTCCATATATGGGAGTCGCTTACGACGACTATTGACGATGAGAAGTTATGACGATGATTGGTGAAGTTGTATATGAAGTTTTACGATGATCATTGTGATGGAAGATTACGACGAGGATTATGACAACCATGGTGGAGGAAGTGCGCGACGATCGCTACGATGACGGTCGCTATAGTAGAAAACGACGACGAGGAACAAGTATTGATAAGGAGCCTATAAAGGATGATCTTAAGTCAAGGGAGAAGAAGTGAAATGATCAAGAAATGAAGAAGGACTCGGGCTCCAGGAAAATGACCATGGACCCTCATAAGGCGCGCCTCGTACTATATGGCCGCACGGGGTGGCCGCTCTGTAACATAAGTAATGTGACAGGGAATAATTAGCGAGGAGGTTGCTCCCACAACTAAATTGAGAAGTGAAAAAAGCATAAGAATCGTACAAAAGGGAAGAGGATTCCCTGGAGGACCTCTTCAACCTAGGCATGGGGAGGACCTAGGCACGGGGAGGACTCCAACCCTTCACATGACGTGCGCGTGAAGGAAAAGAGCCCTCCAGGGAGCCCTTCATCCTGAAAAACATGTTGAAGGCGTCATTCTGTAGTCTTCCCTGTCTCCTTATTCGGCGGGTTGTCCTCGATGGGAGACTTTGGGATTATCTCGCACTTTACACTTCTACGCTTGGGATTACTTGTCTTGTAGTCTGGTGGGTTATCCTCATTGAGGGACAAGGATGCACTTTGGTATTTATGGTAAGTCATGACTATACCTACGATTACGATCGATGGAAGTAGTAGCGAATGGGGATATCCATCAGTCGGGGAGTTTCCTCATCCGTGAAGTCCCAAAGTCGTAACCGAGCCTTGGTCCTTTGTGACTAGGCCGCATCGTTGGGCACTCCTAAAGAAAATTAATATTCGAGTTATAATAGGATGTTGGTTCGATAACTCCTATTGGGCCACAGAATAAGAAGCCAAGTCCATCTAGGTTTGTTTTTCCCAAGAACTACATCCGGCTTAATCCTCTATAAAAGGAGGTACATAGGCACATTGTGATGGTACATGTTTGAGAGTTTTGAGAAGGCTAATATAAATCCGAGCAATCTCAATCGTTTCTTAAGTACAAATCAACGCGTTCGGTGATTTCTCCGATCACCAACCACTGCAACAGATCTTGATTCTGGTCGCGAACCTCAAATTTTTGTTAACGAAATTCCTCTGATAACATAAAGTGATACATATTTTCAATAGTAGTCTATGCTTCAAATAGAATGCTAAAGTAATGTTATGTTATGGAGATGTGTTGAGAAAATAAATATTTTAATTTTACGATGTTTAAACTACTAGGCGTCATCCTAAGACGCTGCCGAGAAATATCAAAATGAATTTTTGAATAAAATTTCTCCCTTAGCAGAATAATTGACTTTTATTTTGATGCTCTAATTTTTATATTTTGCAGATTTTTTTTGCTAAATAATATTTTGCAGATTTTAATCATTAAGGTGTAACATTCTAATTTTCAGTTTAACAGATTTTAAAATAGCTTATTTTGAGTATTTATATTTTTTATTTTTTCAAAGTTTAAACTGTGAGATGTCTCGGTAAGGCGACACCAAGCAATATTAAGTTCAAGTTTATATATTTATTGTGTTAAATATATTGTTGCAAATTTACAATATATGTAAAAAATATATCCGGATAAAAATATTTATAAACTGAAAAATCGCTTAAACTTTATGCTATAATTTTTATATTTTGCAGATTTTATATATTAAGGTGTAATACTGTGATTTTTAATTTAACAGATTTTAAAATAACTTATGTTAAGTATTTACATTTTTTCCCCGAAATTTAAACTGTGACGGGTCGCCTTACGGCGACGCTGAGTAATATTGAGTCCAAATTCATATATTTAATATTTTATATACATTTTTGCAATATATGTAAAAAACATATCCGCGTAAAAAATAGTTTATAACTGAAAAAATCGTGTAAACAACATTTATAAACTGAAAAAAGCGTGTAAACAATATTTATGAACTGAAAAAATGAACAATATAAGATGAAATAGAAGGATAATATTAACACCTTCTCAATTGTATACTTTAAAATAATTTTAAAAATTAAAATTTATTGAGCATGCGTAACACACGTAACAATATGTAGTTTTGGTAAACGTTTGCAACTCAAAATTAAGTTAGCACTTAGCTTCTTTCTTTATTATTTTTTCACCTCAAAACAATTAAATGAGGAATTAATGAATAATAAGATTCAAATCCTATCATACTTTCATGTTTATAGATATATACTACCTTCTAAGAAAACATATTTTAGCAAATTATTCCATTATCCAACTGTCAAGCTATTACTAAGGCAAGGGCACTCCTATATTTTCTACAAAATTTCAAGAAAAGAAAATGTGTTCACATAATATGGAGGTGATCTATAAATATGTGTTCACATAATATAAGAGTTCTCCTATATCTAATTATAAATATATGAATTATGTAATTTTTTTCAAAAAATTAATTTAAATTTCATAATTATATCGGAATTTGGGGTGGCGGCCGCAGCTCTGCCTCCGTCCATGCGTACACACCCAATAATAATTAGAGTGACACAATAGTTTGTCCAAATCTTGGTCTTATAATTTATGAAAACATGCCCCCACCCCACTATATGCAGCAGATCAACTATCGTAGGGAGCATTAGCCAATAATTTGATATTATTTAATCGACATAAAATCTCCGAGTAACTGAACCATGCATAGTATTGCCATTTATCAAGCTTAAATTTGTTAAACAACAAGTTCTTTTTCTTATTTAGTTCGTGCTTAGTTCAACGATATAGTAAGCATAATTAAAATTTATATGATCAAGTCAAAGGTCCGGATTAGGTAAACCAGTTTACATATTTTTTGTCCTCTCAATCAAAACAAGTCGTACATCCGTACAGCTGATTGTTTAATTTTTCTGGCGTGTTGTTTGTTTTTTGCCTTTTGATTTCAAGTCGGAAAAACAGATAAAATGTGTTTGGACAACTTTTGTTAACTTATAGTACACTACTACTACACTTATTTAACGACCAATTATCCAAGCTAATTTCAACTTCCAAGATGATCATGTGGTTAAAAATCAAAGCATTGGATTTGGATTACACCTGCCGGGATTTAATCTTTTTTTATAATTCATCAAGAGAGTCCCTTTCTCCTAGGTCCTTAATTTAATTTTATTCAAATATTTAAGGGCTAAAAATGCGACATCCAGGTTTGAATCTTATAATACTATTATTTTCCTCCAACGTCTCGGAACCTTAAAGATTGAACTCTATAGTTAGTGACAAACTAATTCTCGGCACAAAGTTCACTAGAAAATAACGGGGGAGTTGGCTCAGTTGGTTAAAGAGAGGAAAATTGTCCTCTTGGTCACAGGTTCGAATCTCACGGGAAGGAGAATTTATGATTATGTCCTCCTGAGTCAGAGTCTGTCGCTTAAATACGGTTTATCCCGTAGGGTTTACCCAGTGTGCACCCGAAGGGTAGCGGCTGCGGGTTACCTACAATAAAAAAAGTAAAAATAAATAAATAAATAATGGGGTTGTTTGAACTAGGGTTATGAATCGGAATCGAGAATGGAAATGATAAATTATCCTAAATAGTCCTGTCAACGGATCGGATTTGGATCGGATTCGTCTAAATCCATATCCAAATTCATTTAAATTTATCGGATTCGGGTCAGGATCGGGTCACAACTCGAATATTTTACATTTCAATCCATATTTGTTCCATTTAATTTAATGGATAACAGATCAGATTTCAGATATCCATTAATTCATTTACATTTACTAATCTATCTATTATATATATAATACCGCAACATCAAGTTTTGGGTAAACATTTTATTCATGTGAAATTACTATTTTACCCCAGTTTATTTTTAAGTTATATAAAAATAATGTTTGTCAAAGAGTTTCAAACCCAAGACCTCTACCATGAGGTTAGAGGCCTTAACCAATAAGCTAAAAACTCACTTGATAAAATAGAGAAAACAACTTAGTATAATCATATGTAAACATTTTATTCATGTGAAATTACGATTTAACCCCAGTTTATTTTTAAGGTTGTCGAAGAGTTTCGAACTCAAGACCTCTACCATGAAATTAGAGGTCTTAACCAATTAAGCTAAAGATTCACCTTATAAAATAGAGAAAACAACTTAATATAATCATGTGTAACTGGACTTATATTTAATCTAATACTTATTTAGTATTGAAAGATGCAATTCTTCTGGATTAATGTGATTAACTTTTGTTGATATACTAACTTTATACCTGTAAGTTATAGCGGGATTATTAATAATATTTGTTATGTTCGGCCTATATATAATTTAATATTAAAAATAATAGTCATAAAACAAAATAATTTGAGATATGGGTAACTAACTCATTTTGATATACAAATTTTATACCCTTGGGCTACAGCGGAATTATTATTATATTTTAGTAAAAAAAATTGTTGTGTTCAGCCTATATTTAACTTAATATTTATAACTTTATACCTGTAAGTTATAGTGGGATTATTAATATTATTTGTTGTGTTCGGCCTATATATAATTTAATATTAAATATAATAGTCATATAAAACAAAATAATTCGAGATACTGGGTAACTAGCTCATTTTGATATACAAATTTTATACCCGTGGGCTACAACGGAATTTTTATTATATTTTAGTAAAAAAATTTATTGTGCTCAGCCTATATTTAACTTAATAATTATTTTTAAATTAATATCAGATAAATGATTAAAGATTTGGGTGATTAACTCATGTTGATATATCAACTTTATACCTGTGGGTTACAACGGGATTACTACTAACAACATTATCTAGATGCTCACTTTTTATTTTTTAATAACATTAATTATTGAGCTAGATTATAATTTACTTTTATTTCGAAATTACAATTTTACGCCCGAATTCAGGTAATTATTTAGAATTATTGTTGTCATTGGGAATTAAACTCAATATTTATACGTTTAAATTACTAACATCAACGAACTTAGTTATAAGTTCACTTATTTACTTTTTAATAACATTAACTATTGAACTAGATGACTATTTATTTATATTGGGTGAGATATATTGGGTGTCTCAACCTGTATTAAATTTACCATTTATTTTAGTTTTATATAAAATTAAATAATTCGAGACTTGGCTAATTAACCGGTTTCGATATACTAAGTTTAATTCAAATTTATAGTTGATCAATTTTTTGTCATTAAAACTAACGTATAATTTATATATGTATTATATTATAACCAAATAGTTATGTTTATCCCGACGGGGGTAAAAAATTCACGGGTTGGGCCATATAAAACCAACACAGTTCTCTTTTAGTCATCTACAAGAGGAGATTATAAAAAAATAGATTTAAAATTAAAGAATTGAAGGAGATTATTTTTTATGTCAAAACGTATGTAAATTTAATGATAATCTTATAATAAGAGCTAATGATCTTTTTCTATCAACCGGTAATTTTTGCAAAAATGTGAACATTAAATAATATTTATGAATATATAATCCGGGAATCACTTATACTCATAATCATATTATATGTGTTGTAGTATGTAGAGTATGCCCATGAATTGCATGAGGGAAACGGTCACTATTGCTGATAGTGTAATATGACGAAAACATAAAAAAAATAATGAATCTCTTGAAACGACAACATGATTATAATTATTTTTGTAATTTACATAAAATTCTATTATCAATTTTTTTTCATATTTATATAAAATAAAATGATTCAAGATTTGGATAATTAGCACATTTCAATATACTTACTTCATGTACGCCAATATGATTATAATTATATTTTTAATTTACATGGAATGTTAAAATCAAATTTAGAATCAGACATGCATACATTAAATATATAATTTTTGGATAATAATAATAAGTAATAATTTATTAATCATAGAGACTTGAGTGATTAACTAATTTCGATATACTAACTTTATACTCGTGCACAACAATATGATTATGATCATTTTTTTATTTATATAAAATTTTATTAACAAATTTAATCAGTAGACATTCACACATTAAATAATACTTTTTCGATAATATATTACTAGTGAACTATACTTTATTAATCATGTTATTTATGTTTCAACCTTCATAGTTTTTTTTTGACGGAAAGGTTATGCATTACTTAAATAAATTAGCCAACAATTTTGACTCTACTTCAACAAGAGCAGACCTCCTGTCGAAAACTTGACCTGGGAAAAAACATGACTCTCTCGCTATATAGTGAGCAGCCATGTTGGCAGATCGTTTAACAAAAAATAAATCCAATGTTTAACTCAACGAGTAATCTACGGTAGCCTCCATAGAAACAAATCACTGACTTAATAGTAAAGCACTATTTTCATTTATAATGTTACACTCTAAAATCTACATTAGCGACATAATATAACACTACAAGGAAATTAGGATGTAACAACGATTTATGCCTAGTTATCTGAGACCCATAAATACTGTTGAGTATCGAGATGCTGTCTAAGACTTATATCAAACAACGGTACGTAATCGTTATCTGAGATTCGGTAAGACACCAACAATATCTTTAAAAAGCATTGTAAGAAGGTTGGATGCAACAATAGTTTAGCACTACTGATCATTGTAAGTCATCTAATTAATCAAGTATTTTTTAGGTGATTATCAATATGTAATCTCCGTTACTACAATATTTTCAAACTACAACCAGCTTTGTGTGTCTTCCACGGAAACAACACTAAGTTCTTTGAGAAATATAGTAAGAATGTTGATCAGTCAAACAACACTCCAATACTACTAACTATTGAAATACATCTACTTACTCAACTCATTATTAGATGATTAACAATAGATTATCTACCTTAACACAACTGTTTCAGACTATACCAATCGTTGTATATCGTTCACTAAGACAACGTCATGTTCTTTGAAAAACGTTGTAAGAAGGTCGATCAAACAACACTCCACTATTACTGATTATTGTAAAAGATCTACTTAGTCAGCTTATTGTCAGGTGATTAACTTATAAATTCAAGTATATTCATCGCCGCATTAATCGTTCTAACTTGAACCACAAAGTATCGTATTAGTAACACACAAATATCGTAAATGAGTACAGGAAAATCACCAATAATTTTTGTCAAAATAGAGCTAGCCCGTGCCTTGCACGGGTAATAGAGCTAGTAATTTTTAGCCAATCAATGCTCACCCTTATTTGACATGGCACTCACTCCACCTAATTAAACTATTGTGTATCTTTAGTTAGATTTTGTTTTTTATAGATATAAAAAGAAAATACATGTACACAATTGGAAAAAACATGCACATGTTCGAGAACATTAACTTCCCTATATTGCATATAAATAAGATCGCGTTAAAAGTATTAGGTTACGGTTAGGCCGCTCAAGTGTAAACTAGTTAGATACTGGGATGGTAGATGTTCCATTATATTATATATTTATATATATACATATACATATATAATTAAACGGACCGGGTCATGGATAACTGGATCAGATCGCCTGAAATCCATATCCAATCCATTTATTATTCGGATCTCCCTTACCAGATCGGATAATTTTCAGGTCAGTCGATATTTATTGAAAATGACCCGGATCGCATCGGGTTGGATCCCCCTCCATTGACGGGCCTAATCCTACATGTTCATGCAAATGATATAAAATCGAATTTTTTATTACATGAACTTTGCGCATTTTTGAACGATACATATAAGTAATAAAGAATCGGTTTTCTGTAAAATCGGAATGATATAAAATTTGGAAAGTGGGTGTATAATTAAATTTTCTTATCTTCAGGTCTCCTTCAATATATCAAATCTACTATTCCGAACTTTAGATTACTGTTAAGGTGAAGTCATTAAACATAAATCGAACTCTCCCCGTGTAAATTAAGGATGATAATGCAGATCAAGTTAAGTGAACTCTTACTATACTATATTGTAATAATCGGAATTCGGTATAATTTCATTCAACAATTATTCCCTAATTTTGATAATTAAAAAAAATAGTGTTATATATCTGTTAAACTAATAGATATAGTTTACTTATCCTACTAAAATACGACGACAACGTATCCTGTTATTAAAAAAAATAGTGTTATATATCCGTTAAACTCCTAAATTGTTAAAATATTAGACGGAGTCTACTTATTCTACTAAAGTTATCATATTATTTTTATTATAAATTTATAATTATTATATATTTACAAAAATATTTTAAAAATTAGAATATGACGGGATAAATAAATTTTTTAATATTAACGAGAACCCGTGCATCGCACAAGATTTAAACTAGTTTTTTTAATAACAGAAAGTTCGTAATGTGAAATTTATATTTGTTTTAATTTAAAATCTATTTAACTAAATATATTACCTTTTATAAAGATAAGGAAAGTGTAGTTATAAACTAAGGGGTCATTTGTTAATAGATGAATGAAAGAGAATGAACTGAACTATCCATGAAATAATCACTCAGACCGTTTGTGAATGAATTTTTAATCTGGACGACATTTTTAATCTGGACGACATCTGATTTTTTCTGGACGAATCCTCCTTTGAAATCCAGCTGAACCATTCAAATCACTCAGTGCATCTCCTAATCCCTGGCCAATACTCACTCTTTTTTTACTTCAAAAATTAGTTGTTACTCAAATAATTGATAAAAAGTAGTAATATTATTCATTTTCATTTTTTGAAAAGCTAAACAAATAGAAGGTAATAAATATTTGTTTGATATCAATTAAAATTAATTATCTATAAAGGTACACAATATCTAAATTTTTTTAATTCAAAAAAAATTAAAAAAAATTATTTTTGATTTAATAAATTAATCATTACTCATATCTATGCCATCAATACTGTAATTTATGTAGTTGAAGTATTGAATTTTTGATGATTTATTTTTTAGTTGGTCATAATAATATGAAACTAATTTAATTAAAATATAATAAATTTAAATATCTAAACAACTAAATATGTGTAATGTTTTGTTTAGCAAAACAAATGGCCTAATGTTCAAACTATTATAACATTACATGCTATAAAAACTTTAAACAAATTAAATTAAATTTAAAAAATATTCATTCAGAAATTTATATACTTTTTTTGTCAAACAACATTTCTCGTTCATAATTCAGATTACTCATTCGTTCAGATTCATATTCATTCAGAAAATATCGTTCAGATTTAACAAATGACCCATAACTTAAATCTACCGAAGCTTATATTTCTACTATGTTCGAGCCATCGAGGGATTTCTTGTCCTTAAAAAAATATATATCATCAAATTAAATTAAATATATAAACAAGACTGAATAGCTACAATTTCCAGTTTACTTAAAGCTTTCTCCACAGTACAATGTAGAGATGTTCAAAAAATCCGAAGCCCGAAATCTGATCCGATCCGGAAAAAAATCCGAAAAGCCCGATCCGGAAAAAAAGTCCGGTCCGGTTCGGCCCGCCGCGGGCCTTAAATGGACCTCCTTTTTTCTCGAAAATTCCGACCCGGTCCGAAACCCGAAAAGCCCGGATTTAAAAAAGCCCGGATAAAAGTCCTGGATCGAAAAAAGCCCGGATAAAAACCCGGTTCGGCCCGGATAAAAACCCGGGCTTTTTGAAAAGCCCGATTAAAAAACCGATTTTTTATATAGAATTTGAAAATATACAATACTTTTTATGATTTTTAAAATAATATATCATAATATTAGAAACAATTAAAGTATATATGATTATTTATATATTTTATTAAAAATAATTATTTATTTCGGTGTCTAAACTACTCTATCTAATATATCAAGATATTATTTTCTCTGATATTTAAACTACTCATAATTCGAGTTATAAAATATTAAAATATTTTTTTAATATATAAATAAAAAGACCGGATAAAGCCCGGTTCGGCCCGATTCGGCCCGGCCCGCGGGCCTAAAACGAGCCTTATATTTCTTAGGATGCCCGGCCCGGCCCAGCCCGGCCCGATTTTTAAAAAAGCACGGTCTGATCCGTTTTAAAAAAAAACCGGATTTTTTAAAGCCCGGATAAAACCCGGCCCGGTGGACTTTTTGTGCATATCTAACAAGGGTATTAAAGAAGAGTAACATGTTTACCTCATGGTGGGTCAAGATCAGGTACCGAGGGCTTTACGTGATAGTCATGACTTGAATTGTTGAGATGAACTAATTAGCTGAATAAATATTACTATATTCTCATCAAATAGATACGGTATCGATCCGTCGATCTTTTTCGTAAATCAGTGTAAAAAGTGTCTAAAAAGTAATTCTAGTAGTGCGTGACTCGTTGATATTCATCTCAAATTAAATAAAATGGATTATTGACTTTGTCTTTCGTTGAAAGGATTCCCGATCAAAGAAAAAGCATGTATTTAAAATAATATTTTATATTTTTTCATCTTTAAATTAAAAAATATATAGATATAATTATCCTTTAAAAAAATATAAATAAATAATAGTTTTTCAAAATTTAGCCAGTATTACCCTAAACTAAAGTTTCTACATCCGCATTGTAAAAAGGAATGACAAAACAACAAGAGTATCTATAACTAAAATTCTAAATATTAGTTATTATATAATTCTAAAAGTTGATTAGTCTAAAAATGTTGATAAATATTAGTTATTGTATAATTCTAAAAGTTGATGAGAAAACTGGAGATAAATTGATTCAAACTTAAACAGCTAGATTATAAGTGGTTGTTGGAAATTAGTATTGGAAAAATCTGCCTATTACTTGAATTTTGAGACGTAATCGAGTGTAATTAATTTTCGAGTTTTAATAACCTTGAACTAAATTATTAAAAAAAACAAATTTAGCCTGGTCTAAATTTTCCATCTTAACTCAGCCAGGCTCAAATGGATTCCTGGTTCATCATCATGTGCTGCATTGCATAGGACCAAAATATGTTGCTGTCTTACCTTTTATTCCAGTTTTAATGAAATAAATTAAATTTTTAAAAGATGCCCAGTCGTCCTGTGAAAGTTACATACAGTTCCAAATCAAGAGATTCGAATACAGCACATAATTTTATTTGGCAATGATGTAGTGTAAAGTAAAGAGTGTTAATATAAAAAAAAAAGGCTATTGGAGTAGAGATAGAGCCAACTTTTAAGTTATAATAAAAGAAAACCAACAAACAGAACCGACAATGGTTTTTGATAAACTTTTTAGAAAAACTATTTAGAAAAAGTTTATATTATAACACATGCATGCATGGTCCTGGTTCTTCTTCTTCTTCTCGAAACTTCATTAGAGGGCATTTGGAAACTTGAAACCCCATTAAAGAGCGTTTAAAAACTTACATTTCATTTCAAATAAGGAGTTTAAAAACTTACATTTCATTTCAAATAAGGATTTGAAGCTGTGTATTTCAAATTCTCATTTCTATTATACCAATATTTAAATATCCTGAATTTTAAAATAAAATCTAAATTCAAATTCTCAAACAATTTTTTTGATGAAATCTAATTTCTCAAACGGGCAATAATTGTAATATGTACACATCTCAATCAACTGAACAATTATATTGCTGGGTGTGTTTGTCTTTCCCTGTAAGGTGGGCAGAAGAACTAACTTGTAAACTTATATGTTTGTCATATTTATGGGCAAAATTTTGTCAGTTATGATGGAGTTTTTCATTTTTGATGATCAAAATTTTTCTAATAATGCAGTTTATAATTATTGGTTTCGGTTTAAGATTTATAAATTGATTGTCATAATTTTTTTAGTTAGATTTTAGAATAGTTATTGTATTTTGATAATTAAACAAATTAAATAATATATATATAATGATAAAAATGTAATAGTATAATTAAAAAAAATTAGTGGATCCATTTGGATTCTGAATTATTGTGGAGTGACCTGTTCAAACTTGTGCTCGAACTTGTTAATTTTTTTTTATTTTAAAACAGAATAGGAAATGGTTGATTCTAATAAGTATCAATTGTGAACAAAAATTCATTTCTTTGTTTATTTTATGTATTCCATTATCGGAAAATGGGGGCCATGATTTGAATCAATTTAAAAAACAATCACTACTTCAAAAACTGGTGCAAACTTTTGCCATAATGATAAGCACTTCTCAAAATTTGTGATACAATCAAAATATCGGGAAACCTAATGTTAAATTTGTTTTTACTTTAAATATATATATATAATTATTTAAAGAAGACAATAGTTTAGATTTTTTTTTGTTATTTGTTTCTATATATTCTCATTATTTGCATGAGATTTGATACACCAAATAATTTTTGTTAAAATAGAGTAAAAAAACATGTTAATTTTTGTAATGCGGATCCTCCAAACACATGGATGACACTATACCGCAAAAGAGATGACATATGGGGCGACTGCGAGTGTCCACAAACAATAATGATATTTTCGTTTTTAATACATGATATTTTTGTCTGCATTCCGTTGAAATGTTGAATTTTCCCAATTAAATATTATACACAAGGTTTATTTCGTGTACGTGGCTCGAGAAACAAACGTATGCTAATGAAATTGAACTCATATATAATAATGGAGATTATTATATTATCCATTATTATATTATGTGTTTACAGACCTGAACTATAAGACATAAGAGATGAGCTCAGGATCGGTCATCAAACCCCATAAATCGTGCAAATCGTCCTGTATAATTTCAAACCGTACGGTAAAATGTGGTTTTTAATTTTTTATGATATGATTTGCGGTTTGAGTTTTATAAATCGCGCGGCGTGGTGTGATTTACGATTGACATTTTAACCGCATAGTAATTTAATATATATATAAATTTATTTGTAATATATATACATATAATGTATATATAAATATATTTATATATCATTGATTCATTTCTTGTTTACTATAGTTTTGTGTTATAAATACTAATTTACATAATACAAATTACCGATATTTTATTTTTAATCAAAAATATATTATTTTTAGCTTTTTTATTAGGTAAATTTTATTATATTTGTATGTAAAAATTAAATTTTTGAATAAATAAACAACACAAATCGCAACACATTATACCGTATTTTCATGGCATGGTTTATACGGTTTTTGAGGTTATACGATACGGGTTTGGTTTAGAAATTTAATCAAACCGTATATGAGTTTGGTTTGCGGTTTGAGAAAAAAATCATACCATATACAGTGCTATCACCCCTAAATGAGCTTATAGTTTTTGACTCGGAAGAGACGTGCTTATAACTTGTAGTGCATGGTACTTCATGTACATGTTGCATTGTTGCGTTAGGTTGGTCTTTTATCTTTGTGCATATTATATTTTGCTTAAAGATCTTTGTGCATATTAGTATTGTAATTATTCTTAATGGAGGAAGTTAGTATTTTCTTTTAAGAAGAGCCAACCACCCAAGACAGCGACACATGACAATATATATAAGAACGCCGATGACAGTATATATAAGAACGGCGATTCTTTCAACTGATGGTCCTCAACCTAATACTCTATGTACATTACTATAAACAATCACCAAAGACATGGAAGAAAGACCAAGCTATCATATAAGTTTGCCTTTTGTGTATCAATAATATCCTATAGTTTGAATGTTTGATTGCTGGTATGAATATTGATGTTAAGTTTTCAATTTATATATGAAAAAGAATTGCTTTCAGTATATTGTGCCATATATATAATATCTTGTGTTGGTTAGATAGTTATGAAAATGTGTAGTCTATCATAAAACAAAATTCCAACCTAATGCAGTGCAACAACAAATGAAAAGATCTTACAAAATCCAGATTATATACATGGCCAAGGGTGACACAACCATCTCTGTTGCAAGATAACCAATTTTTCTGTACTTGTATATATCTATATCAACATCAAAATGTAGGGCTGATATTACTTTCCACCTATTCCAAAAAAAAAAAATTAAAAAAAAAAACGAAATTAAAAAATATCTCTACTTTCCATACCCTTTTCATAACATGAATATACACATGCATGCATCAACCTTCAATCTGATATCTATTGGTGCTAAGCTAGTTGCCCCTGTAACCGAAGTTTAAGCATCACAGACTTCCCCCTAACACCCTCTTCAGTTCAGATTTTTGCTCGGCTGTGAGCCTTGATGGGTACTTGACATCAAACTTGATCTTCAGATTTCCCTTCTTCCTGGGATCTTTGGAAATCGGCATTCCTTCATTTCGGACAACAAGCTCATGCCCAGGTTTTATGATATCCGTCACGGGCACAGGAACTATTCTTCCGTCAAGAGTTGTGATCTCGAGTATCTTACCTGTAAGAGACTCCAGAAGTGATACTTCTTGATTCATAATCAGATCATTGCCGTCCCTTGTGTAAACTGCATGAGGTTTCTCATCTATCACAAATATAAGATCAGCTGCTACGACACCAAGCTCCTGGTTACCTTTCTCTGGGAAGGTAACTTTTGTGCCTTTTTTCCAACCTGGCTTAATATCAATGGTCAAGATTTCCTCCACATTGCGAGTTCTGCAAGAGAATATAGTGGTCCATTAAAATATGTGAAAACCGTAATATCAAAAACCTAGAACCGCAAAAGCAAATATACTGAACTAACTTAAAACTTCACTGAAAAATAATCAATTCCTTCTGACCACAAAAAAGCAATGCATGTAATTCTGCAAGATGAGCTTTATCAGAAAGCTCGCAATCTTACAATTCTTTTGACAGAAATCTCCTAACATACCCAGTGTTTTCAATAAGCAGATCAAGATTATAATGTTTATATGAATACAAAGTAGTAGGTCGTATCAACTGCACAAGGCTCCGACGTCAGCAGGTATGGTAAAGTTGCGATGTAAGCAGCCTTTACACTTATTATTTGTTAAAAAACTGTTTGCAAAAGTTTCAACCCACAACGTAGCAAATGGTAAGTACACACTTGAGTTTATGAAAGTCAATTTATCATAGCAGAAGTGTGCACAAATTCTCTTCAAGGGCTTAAGCAACACTCAGCTCTCCTCTCCAAGGCAAGACATACACAGAGAAGTCTCGCCTTTTAAGGAAAGAAGGCATTAAACCAAAAGGGGCGACCCTATTCTAATTTAGATCTTGCAGATAAGCCAATGAAAACATCTAGAGTCCGCTTGTCAATTTAGTAAAGTATCAAATGAATTCTAAAAGGAAAACCTCAACCAGGGTAATAAAATTAAGAGAGAAAATAATCATCCAAAGAGGAGCATTTATGAAGTCCAGATCTGGATAAAAAATTTGAAGGAGCATAAAAAATCTAATGGGAACTACATAGTTAGGGAGAAGATCATCACTTACAGAATTATTACATGGTCAGATGTTTGAGCTAATAGTGTTTTGTGTCACGAGGAATATATGAGAAACCATACTCCTTGGTGACGGTCAAAACAATACAGAACTTCAGTTGCAAATAACATTAAAAAGAGACCAACTCAAAGCTTCCGCAAGACTGTATAATTAATGATCACATCAATCATGGATAATGATAAGATCCTATTACATATTTATATATAAGTAAAATATGTGTACTCACATACTCAAAATATTCACAATAAAAGGCTGTAGTTGAAGAATACATAAATTAAACATGTACTGCTCCAAGATACAATGACAAATTCCAATCAATTCAAAAAATACGACACAGTATAAAAATTTAGCTAATGTTATATATTCTTACAATAAATTGGTAAGACACTATAAGGGACTTTACTAATAACATTAAGGACTCAACCTAAGAGGAGTTGATACAACGAGCAAGCTTCTTCCTAAGCTACATACATATAAAGTAAATAATTTGCTTGTAGAGAGAAGTGAGGAATTGTCAATCTTATAACCAGCAGCGACTGGATTCTATAGTACATAAACTTTTAGAGATACAGACATTACACTCTGCTACAGCGAAGAAAACACTAACTCTAAAGTCTAAAAAAAAGTCACCATAACATATGTTTTTACTAAAGAGGCCTGATGCAAGGGAGGGGGACCCAAATAATTGCTGGATCAATTCAAAAAGCACACCAAAAAGGTAATATATCAATACAAGCTGAAGTAATGAACTCATAAAATGACATTTGACAAAATGTTTTTGGCATATATTCAGCATAAAACCGGTGAACAGCTTATCAGCTATTATCTTCGAATAAACATGAAAATCACTATAACATTTAAAACTGAATTACAGAGATTTTAAAGGAGCAAAGACTACAAAAGTAAAAAATTATATAAGGGTGTTAAAAATGTCAATGTTGGTTACTAAGAGGAACAAACAAAGAGCGAGAAGCATGGGTGCGGGGGTGTGCGGATAAGAGAATTCGGCAACTTCAAAAAATTGGGTAATACACACACACATATATATAATTATATAGAAAAAGCAAGTAGCATTTTCAGTAAACCAAAAATAAAAGAATCAAATACAAAGTCCATCATACTAAAATAAATAGCCTGAGTGCTGAAATAAGTATTTAAGAAACTGCTGACTTCGGTGTTTTATACGGCATATTTTGGCCTTTCTATAATATTTTACTTTAAACTTTAAAGTAAGAAAAATGACATAGTATTTGCACCGGGAAGACACCCTCATAGCCATTAGTTGTAGGCCCGTAAAACAGTGTGTGCATGTTCCAAGAATACTAACAAATAGAATTAAACCCATTTGTATGTTGTATTGGATAGAACCAGGCAAAAGAAAACAGAAGAAAAATCAATCATCAATTATGGGCATAGGGAGATGAATGAAAACACAAGAGAAGTTCAATCAACTATGTGTTGTCTCTAATTTGCTAAAGAAAAACTATGCATTACACGCTATTTAAACCAACACAAAAGCTCCTTAACTGATGTAAAAGAAAAATACTCCGTATTAGATTCTGAGTGACACTAAACCCTAAAGTCCTTGCATCTTAAGATCATTCAGAATTGTCATACATCTAAAGTCAGAAATTCTGGCATCAATTACACATGCAAGATATAAAACCCCAAAACAAAATCAAATTTTGAAAAGAAATAACTGAATAACATCAAGTGGATCAAAGTGATCACCACCAAACATCCCACACTTATAAATATACATATACTTTTCACACACACACACTTGACACTTATATACACGAAATCGACAACCCTACACTTTTAATCATCCACAGCAACAAGGAAACAACAAAGGAGAGATACGATTACTAATATGAGGGAAGTCTCCCACTTTGGGGGTCTTCAAATGGTAACAATTAAACACCAAATCTTTTTCTTTGTTAAAAAACTGGTATGAAAACAGTATTATTACCCCTCCCGTACTCCGTGCATTGGATCTATGACGTGTGTGGATACACCGGGTGGCACACCCTGCACGTGTCGCATTACCAGTGAATCACTACCAAAGTGGAGTATCCCTGCTTTCCAGGTGAGAAGTAAAGGATGTGTTGAATACTTAATAAGAGGAAGAACGTTTTGATAGGAAACATGATCTTTAGAAATTTGGAAAATAATTAAATACAGGTAAATATATCAACCTTTAATCAAATACTTCCACTAGAAATTAGTTAACCTAAGGGCTAAGTGCTGAAAAACATATTTAAGAAACTGCCGACTTTAGTGGTTTATACAGCATATTTGGCCTTTTTTATATAATATTTAACCTCTAAGTTAAAAAATGAAATTGTATTTGTACCGGGGAAACAACCGAATAACCATTAGTTGTAGTTGAATATAACAGTGCATGTTCCAAGAATCTGTAACAAATAGTATTCAACTCATTTGTATGTTGTATCGGATAGAATCAGGCAAAGGAAAACCGAAAAGAAAAAACAATCATCAATCATGGGCATAGGGATAGGGATATGAATAAAAACACAAGAGAAGTTCAATCAACTATGCATTGTCTCTAATTAGCTAATGAAAAACTACGCATTACCTCTATTTCAACCAACACAAAAACTCCTTTCGAGATACGAAACAAAAATATCAGATTCTAAGTGACGCCAAACCCTAAAGTCCTTATATCATATTAAGATCATTCAGCATTGTCATACAGTCATCCCAAACAATTTAAGTCAGGAATACTTACATCAATTACTCGTGCAAGAAATAAACACCCAAAACATAAACGAAACAAAATCATATTTCGAAGAGAAATAACTAAAAGACCATCAAGTGGATCAAAGTGACCACCACCAAACATCCCACACTTGTATATATACATATACTTCATACACACACACACACACACACTTATATACACGAAATCGAAAACCCCGCATTTATAATCATACACAGCAACAGGAAAACAACAAAAGATAGAGGCGGTTACTTATATAAGGGAAGTCTGCCAATTTAGGAGTCTTCAAATGGTAAGAAATTAAAACACCCGTTCTTCTTTTTGTTTGTTTAAAAATAGGTATGAAAATACTATTATTTACCCCTCCCTCACCCCCCATCGGATCAATGAAGTGCGTGGATACGCCGGGTGGCGCACCCTGCACGTGTCGCATTACCAGTGTGTGACTCACCGCCTTGGTGGAGTATCCCTGATTTCCAGGCGAGAAGTAAAGGATGTGTTGAATACTTAAAAAGTGGAAGGGATGTGTTGAATACTTAAAAAGTGGAAGAACGATTCGATAGGAAACAGGATCTTTAGAAATTGGAAAAATAATCAAATTCTGGTAGATATATCAACCTTTAATCAAATACTACCACTAGAAATTAGTTAGCGGTTAGCCTAAGGGATAAGTGCTGAAAAAAATTATTTAAGAAGCTTCCGACTTTGGGGGTTTATACAGCGTACTGTATTTGGCCTTTTTTCTTATAATATTTGACCTTTGAGTAAAAAAATGAAATAGTATTTGTACTGGGGAAACACCCGAATAAACATTAGTTGTAGGTGAATAAAACAGTGCATGTTCCAAGAATCTGAAACAAATAGGATTCAACTCATTTGTATGTCACACCAGATAGAATCAGGCAAAAGAAAACCGTAAAGGAAAAAAAACATCAATAATGGGCACAGGGATATCAATAAAAAGACAAAAGAAGTTCAATCAACTATGCATTGTCTCTAGTTAGCGAAAGAAAAACTACGCATTACCTCTATTTCAACCAACACATAAACTTCCGCAATACCTCTATTTCAACCAACACATAAACTCCTTATGAGATAAGAAACAAAAATATCAGATTCTGAGTGACGCTAAACCCTAAATTCCTTAAATCATCTTAAGATCATTTAGCATTGGTATACAGTCATCCCAAACATCTAAAGTTAGAAACACTCGCATCAATTACACGTGCAAGATATAAAACCCCCAAACATAATCAAATCAAAATCAAATAAGTATGCATTACCTCTATTTCAACCAACACATAAACTCCGCATTACCTCTATTTCAACCAACACATAAACTCCTTACGAGATAAGAAACAAAATAACAGATTTTGAGTGACACTCAAACCCTAAAGTCGTTATATCAAATTAAGATCATTCAGGATTGTCATAGTCATCCAAAACATCTATAATCAGAAATACTTACATCAATTACACGTTCCAGATATAAATATAATCAAAACATAATCAAATTTCATACATAAATAAGTAAATGATCACACATCATCAAACAATAAAACCCAAACTTTAACCTCCAAAAACTCGAAACCATACCTTGAAGCATCAACAATAGTCCGCGAAATCTTCATTTTCTTCTTAGCCCCCTTATAAAGATCCTCCAGGCTACAAGGCAACAAATTCTCAACCGCAGCAGCTTTCTTCAACCCTCCACTGGAACCCCCAAATTCGGCATTATTCCCCTGAAAAATCCCATCTTTATACACTCTACTCCTGGCTCCACTAGACCCACTAGCCCCATTTCCACTCTCCCCGGGAAATATTTCAGCATAAATATCATCAGCATTTCTCGGATTAAACCTAAAATTAGGATTAGGGTGTTTCTGATGATAGTAATTATTCGAATACGAACCCGAATTGGCGGCTCGACTAGCAGGCGGAGGAGGTGGAACTTGGCCAGATTTGAGGGCTTCTTCGCCGTAAAGATCATAGATCTGGCGCTTTTGGGGATCACTTAGAACATCATAAGCTTCGGAAATGTTCTTGAATTTGGCCTCCGCTTCGGTGCGTTGATGGGTCGGGTTTTTATCCGGGTGCCAGATCATAGCTAGTCTACGATAAGCTTTTTTTAGGTCGTCCACGGTGGCATTGCGATTGACTTTGAGTATGTTGTAGTAATCCACGCCCATCTTAATTGATGCTTGTGTATGTGCAGAGAGAGAGAGAGAGAGATGATTTTGGCGAGGGTTTTCCGAAGTGTAGAGGACGTGCTGATGTGGGGAGGATGTAGTGTGGCCTGTGGGGGTGAAGAGACTCGGGAAAGATCTAAACAAATCTTTGATTTATTAAACTAGTAGAACACCAACTCTATTCAACTTGGAATGGAATTTTGTAGGTTTATAATTCTAGTAGTATTTTAAATTTTTAGTGAATGATGTTTTTCTATAATAAAAAAAAATATGTTCATCACTTAATAAAATGTTGATTTATATTTGATAAATAATTGGATATAATTAAATATATGACAGGATTCGATTTAAACGTTGTAAAATAATACGCAAATATTACATATAAAAAAATATATTTGAATGTTATAAATGTAAACGTAGATATTATAGATCTGAATAAATGATTGGATATAATTGGATATTCGATAATATATATAGCTATCACAACACTTTCAAATATCATCTTTAACAATTACCGGCCTCCCTTGCTAAGTGTGACCAATCTCGATCACTTATCGTCATCGCCTTTAAGATGATGTTCATTCCTTGTTGTCGCCATCCCTCCGCGACATAATTTCATCACCCTATCATTCTTAACTATTACCTTTTGATATTCATATTCAATCATTTTATTGACGATTATTCGAATACATATATGTTTCAAATGTCATGTACTATTTGTATTATAAATCATAACATGTAAATATGATTCACGGAAAAACATATTGATAGCCTACGGAATCTTTGGCCTACGACTATACAACTCCCCCTAGGAGGCTTCACCCTGGGGACAAAACACGTCACCCATTTTCTGCAGGCTGCATTTTCGGTCTCACCAACTAAGCTGCTGGACACGTGTCACAAGGAAAAGAAGCAGTCATCCCTGAAAACCTGAAAAAAATGTCACCTTACTCTCTTTTATATGACTCATCCTAGCTATTGATGTATAGCTCTGCAAGATTGCTACATAAGGGAAGAGGTTGCAGCTCTTCAGGAAAGGATGAAAAATGGAAAAATAAAGGAAAGTAACAAAAAGAGGGGAAGGCTAAAGACTAAAAGGACAACAAAGACTAACAAAAGGACAACACTTTCGTTGATGGCACGTAAACCCTACGGATATGGCTTGATATCCCAACGGCCATCATGCGGCGCCGCTGCCGGCGACTGTATATTTTTCAGACGGATATACTTAGCATTCTACTACAACGTCAAGAACAGTTCTGCTAGTGTGTGATACCACTTAGAGATCACTTTTCTACCTAACAACATCATACTCATACAGAAGAAGAGTGTGACATAGCCTTGTTTCGTAATTTTGTGATTTCTTTGCGGTAAAGAAGATTGGATGAGTATTGAGTGGTTTTATTAAGTGGTGATTATGTTTAAAAGTAAAAGTATATATAGTAATTAAGAGAGATTGAGAATATACGTAGAGAAGAATATATCAGGACTATTATTTATAATATCATGATTATTGCTTGTGTATGTGACTCCGGCCTTTGCCATATCAAGTGTATTTTCTGTGCGTACTTGGTAGGCAAAAAGAGCCTAATAAAAGTATCAAGTTTTGTGTTTGTGAAAGGGGATGGCATGTGACTTTCTCCCGGCTCTCTTTTTACCATGTGTTCATCATTTTCATTTTCTACACTTGTTCTGCACTAGTAGTCGATTATCCATCATCATACATTTACATTACTATACCAGCTAGCCTTATATCATTGCACATGTTCATTCTAAGTCCTCTGTTGTGTCTTATTATGCTTTTCATTTTCTTTATTTTAAGTTTCTCTCATTTCTGCCGCTAGAAAAAAGATTGATGGGAAGACATCAAATTCAGCATTGAACCAATATATGTAGCTCCTTACGACCTATTTTGCATGTGGCTACGGTTTGAATTTGTCTCCCAATTAAAATATTGGTTTTTCATAATCCACTAACATGTCTCATTGTTCGTTTACACATGATTGTAACTAGTTTTCCTTAAATTTATTGGATTTGTCACATCTCAAGTTAATTTTTATTACTTATATATCAAGTGTATGGCTACTGTAGAATGTTGTAATTAGATATATTCTTTATATCAGTCATGTTTATGGCTACTTGTAACAATAGGGCAACCTACAGTCAGGGTAAAATATAAACCCAAAAGAGATAGAAGTTCAAAGCCTGTAATATTGTTGTAAATATATTTTCCCGACCTACGACCTAAACTGTAAGTGTAAGGTTCTTTCGACCTAAAGGTCTAAATGTTCATATGATTACGACTTCAAAAGAATGGTCATCTCATTCTAAAGAAAAGAATTATGATCAGGCCTAGACATTGCCGCTCCTGTTGTTGATGATCCTAGCAAAACATACACCGGATTGCTATAACCAGAGCAGCTATAAGCCGCTATATATACCAGGTCCAACATAACCCCAACTGGAAAAGAATCATGTCTTCGATGCTCCTATGTTCTCCTTAAAGAAATGCAAGAAGTTCACAGGTTCGCTTACAAGTCTAGCACCATCATTCATCTTCACTTTGTTTACTTATATTCTTGTAATCTAAAGATTACAACTAATTTTCCCTCCTAGGAGGCTTCATCTGGGGACAAAACACGCCACACATTTTCCGCATGCTGCATCTTCGGTCTCACCAACTAAACTGATGGACACGTGTCACAAGGAAAAGAATCAGTCATCCTTGAAAACCTGGAAAATATGCCACCTTACTCTCTTTTATATGACGCATCCTAACTATTGATGTATAACTCTGCAAGGTGGCTACATAAGGGAAGAGGTGGAAGCTCTTCCAGAAAAGGAGGAAAAAGGGAAAAAACAAAGGAAGGTAACAAAAAGAGGGGAAGGCTAAAGACTAAAAGGACAACAAAGATCAACAAAATGAAAACACTTCCGGTGATGGCACATAAACCCTACGGATATGGCTTGATATCCCAACGACCATCACATATTATATTATCAACCAAGAAACAATTAGCAAATGGGATATAATGATACTTATCAGTCACTTTGTACAGTCCCTAAGATGGAGGGTGAATCCTGATATACAGCCTCCAGGTATTGTTTTACCTTAATAAACCAAGATCGTGTTTATAATAATGGATACAAAAATATATTACTCTTGTAGTCAATTTGACGGCAAGTCATAAAAAAGAAGATCATAACAACTCAATTATATTTCAAAAGAAGCTCAAAATTCAAAAAAAGATACAAGGAAACTTTAAACCTTGTATCTACTAATGTAAAAGCTAAAAACATATATATTCACTTCCATGTAAACGCTTCGCATAATCACTCTCAAAGTTAATTAAATATTTGCTTAAACAGAAGTTTGATCACTAATTATCACGTACGAAGATACTTGACAACCAACATCATTAATGAAGAATCATTTTACAAGACTTGAAAATAGGTCTAAACCTCCCCAGATCGGTATTTTACATGACGCCATTATTTTAATAATAAAATGATATATTTTTTTAACATAATTAATATTTAAAAATTCTAACTTTCAAAATCAAATGGTACTTTAGTGAATTTCGCAAAAAATCATAATTGATATTCTTCATCATTACAATTAATGGAGTATATTGTTCATTTAGATAGTACGATAGCTCTAACCCAATTCGGTTCGATCTGATACCTTCTTATATGGATCGATATATAAAAATTTGATCTGAATTTTGATTTGATGGGAAAAAATTCTATAATAAATTAAGCAGATATTAATTCAAGACGATCTCATCTGTTAATAACCCGATCCGGTAGAATATATATATATATATATATATATATTGTTAGGAATATGTTGTGAACTTGATGATAAGTTAAACAAAATATCTTAGTAGATTTAACTTAGTGAAATTTGTAGCTCTCGACAGATGTTCTAATATAGTCCCGACGGATGAATTTTATAGTCCCGACGGATGACAACTGAACATCCATCGAGAATGTAGCTTATGTAACAATAAATATTGTAGCACTTTTCTGCAAACAACATGTTTTAGTTGAGTAGATGTTGTAGGATTCTGTAAATTATGATGACTACTAGACTGATGTACATAATAGGTTGGCTAATTCTAAATATAAGATGCCTTGTAATTCTGTACAAGTGATATAGAGTCAAGTGACAAAAAGACTCCTAATGGATAATCTACAAAGACTCCCGACGGATGATAACCAAAGTTCCCAACGGATAATCAACAAGACTCCCGAAGGATGACCAACATAGTCCCGACGGATGATCATATTCAAAATAGATGTTGATAGTGACAACACAGTTGTAGAAAATGTATTTTTGTTATTTCTAATTGATGTATAATCAGTACATTATATAGCAGGTTACAGGAATAATTAGAAGGCAATATTACAGGAGATATTACAAGCCTATAAACTGAGGTAATTATAGAATCAAAACTGATCCTAAACTATAGCTGTATTTGAATATAACTGAGATAAGATCTGTGATTTAAATGTTGTGCTGATTCTGTGGAATTACTTTAACACCCTCCCGCAAACTGGACGATCCTCGATGGACAAGTTTGTGAGTGAGAAGGGAATGCCGGTGCTTATGAAGAGGCTTAGTAAGGAGGTCAGCTGGATGATCAACATATGGGATGTAACATACACGATGACTACCAAGAGCAACTTTCTCTCGAACAAAATGGTAATCTAGTTCAATGTGTTTTGTACGGGCATGAAATACAGGGTTAGATGCCATGTATGTAGCACTTAAATTATCACAATGAAGAAGGATAGGAAAACTGCAGTCGAGTTCCAAGCTCGTATAACAAGAAAGCTAACCAGGTAGTTTCTGCACTAGCATGTGAAAGCGCTCTATATTCGGATTCGGCGCTTGATCGGGCAATTGTAGGCTGCTTTTTAGAACACCAAGAGACCAGATTATTACCGATATAACAAAGATATCCTGAGGTTGATCTGCGGGTCTCTGGACAGCCTGCCCAATCTGCATCAGAGTAGGCGCAGAGTTGTGTTGGTTGTCGTTGTGGACGAAAGAACATGCCTTGATCAAGTGTACCCTTAATGTATCGAAGTATGCGTTTTGCAGCTTGTAAATGTGAGGTGCGGGGATGACTCATGTATTGAGAGATTGAGTTGACTGCATAGGCAATATCCGGACGAGTTATCATCAAATACTGGAGGGAATCAACAATTTCTCTGAAAGCTCTAGGATCCGGAAGTATTTCACCATCACCAGAACTAAGAGTTGTTTTTGCTGACAGGGGAGTACTGATTGGTTTAGAGTAGAGCATGTCGTGCTTGACTAGAAGATCATGAGCATACTTAGGTTGGCCTATATGAAGACTGTCTTTGTGGTATGTTACTTGTAAGCCAAGAAAATAATGCAAGGGACCTAGATCTTTGATGTCAAAATCACGACCAAGTACGTGGATAAATTGTTCAACAAGTTTATTATCGCTGACCGTAATCACAATGTCATCGACATATAGCAAAAAATAGATCGTGTGATTGTTATGACGAAAAATAAAGAGAGAGGGATCAGCTAAACTCTGAACAAAACCAGCATATTTGAGAAAAGATTTCATACGGCGAAACCAAGCACGCGGAGCCTGTTTGAGGCCGTAGAGTGCTTTGAGAAGCTTGCAAACATAGTTGGGTCTAGATGGATCGACAAACCCAGGGGGTTGAGCCATGTAAACATCCTCATGTAGAAATCCATGTAGGAATGCATTTTTGACATCTAGTTGTCGAAGCGCCCATCATCGAGAAACTGCAAGGCTGAGAACAGTCCTTATGGTGACAGGTTTGATAACTGGGCTGAACGTTTCTTCGTAATCAATGCCATGTTGTTGATGGAATCCTTTAGCAACAAGTCGAGCTTTATGTCTTTCGATTGTGCCATCTGGATTGCGCTTGGTGCGGAATACCCATTTACAACCAACTTTGTTTTGAGATGGTGCTAGAGGCACAAGAGTCCAAGTTTGATTCTTTAATAACGCGTTGATTTCCTCTGTCATAGCGTTGCGCCAGACCTCATGTTTGGAAGCCTCTGTATAGCAGGTTGGTTCAGAATTTTTAACGACAGTAAGAAGAGCGTGAGGAGGAGGATGTTTTGTACTTGTAACATGTATTTTATTTTGTGGAAGCAGTCCCATCTCTAGAACGGGTGATCATTGAATGTCTAGCAGGTGGAGTAGGGATGGGTAAGTGCTCTTCCTGTCGGGGCTGATTCAGGTGTCGTCATGGGTTCTTGATTCACTGACGTTTGAATATTTGGAGCAGCTTTATTACGACGATGGTACGTGAGTACAGGTGGTGGATTAGTAGAAGCTGGTGCCTGATTTTCTGCCGGAGGGTTGGTAGATGACGGTATTGCAGTCTCATGAAAGGGTTGAGATGATTCATTAATAATGCTCCCAACTTGTGCTGATTCTTTCAATGGCCTCAAAAAGGAGGTTGGACTTGGTAAAAGAGCAAATTCCAATGGACCAGGTGCTGGTACCTGCATGTTTTTGTAAGGAAAACATGTTTCGTTAAAAATGACATGCCTAGACACATAAAGGCGACCCGTCTCAGGATCAAGACATCTATAACCCTTGTGTTGATGACTATATCCTACGAAGACACATTCAATACTCCGACTCGATAATTTGTCAGAGATATAGTGACCAAGATATGGAAAGCAAGAGCACCCAAAGACTCGAAGGGCATAATATGTAGGATGACTATCGTAAAGATGATGATGTGGAGTGTCCCAATTTAAGACAGAGGTAGGCAGGAGATTTATAAGATACACAGATGTTAGAACCGCTTCAACCCAAAGTTTATGTGGAGCACCAGAGGTAAGAAGGAGGTTACGAGTCATGGTTGCAATATGGCGATGCTTTCTTCCGGCTAACCCATTTTGTTGAGGAGTGTGAAGACATGAGAATCGTTGTTGAATTCCTAAAGAGCTGCAATATTAGGTGAATTCGTGATTAACATATTCAGTTCCATTATCACTCTGGAGCAATTTTATGGTGATGCCAAAAAGATTTTGTATTTTCGCAACCAATTTCTTAAAATGAGAGAGAACTTCATTTTTCCGATGCATTGGATAAATCCATGAATAACGAGAAAATTCATCAGTAAAGAGAACATAATATTTAAATCCACAATTAGATGGAGTAGATGAACACCAAACATCACTATGAATTACATGAAAAGGAGAATCAGCATAAGACTGATTTGATTCGAAAGGTAATTTGTGTGACTTGCTTAAAGCACATTCACGATAAAAAGTACGAAAGGAAATTTTAGAACCAATATTGGAACTTAAACGGGACAAGACATCAGTTGATGGGTGACCAAGACGATTGTGCCACAGTGGAAGAGTGTATAACAGCAAGAGCTTGTGGAGTGGAAGGGATTTGAGAAAACTAAAGTGGATATAACCCGTCTTTACAGGGGCCCTGAAATAATAAACGCCCAGATTGTAAGCAATAGATTTGATAGAAATCAGGGGCAAAGAGGAAATAGACTTGATTATCTTTAGTAAAGCGAGCAACAGACAATAAATTTTTACGAAGAGAAGGAATATGAAAGACATTTTGTAATGAAAATTGAGAAGAACCAATAGAAATTGGCAGGTTACCAGTATAGGAAACAGGCATTGAGTTCCCATTACCCATATAAACATTATGAGGGCCACTGTACTCTTCAGGATTGTTAACAGGCATCGACGTCATATGATGGGTCGCTCAAGTATCTGGGTACCAATTTGGATCAACAGCAAAATGAGTTCCAGCGAAGGGTGCAAATGTAGGTGGGCCTAAGAACTTGTGGGGGTATTGTTGATGTCCATGCTGGTTTGTGTGGCAATTGGAACACCAATTAGGAGCTTGGCCGAGTATTCCATTAGATGGTTGAGTACGAGGAGCCCAACTTTGTGGTGAGTAAGGTCTAAACAGAGGAAATTGTGGTTGATGGAATTGTGGTGATGGAACATTATTCTTCTGTTGTTGCTGGTAGGTACGCCCTAAATTGTACCGCTTAGATCGATTAAAGTTTCGACTATTTGAGTTATTGTTTCATCCATTTTGAGCATAATTGTCACGACGAGTATTGGTACCATGAAAAAGAGCTGTTGTTGTTCTTTCTTCTTGGTGATGTGGTAGTTGGGCATCGAAGGCTAAGATGCGAGCGCGTAGCTCAGTAAAACTGGGGAGAGAAGAGTTTTGGGAGAGAGCCGTTCGGAGCATGAGATAGTCTGATCCAAGTCCATGAAGTGTTGCTAGTACTAAATCTTCATCAGAGACTGGCTTTTTAATGGCTGCTAACTGATCTACAAGTGACTTAGCATGACGAAGGTAATCATCAATGGTCTGAGGGCCTTTATTGAGCTCAAGTAGTTGAAGCTTGAGACTGGAAGCACTAGCGGCAGAACTTTGTGAGAAGTGGCTAGCTAGGCAGTCCCAAATTTCTTTTGAGGTGTCAAACCCAATTGTGAGTTGTGAGACACTTTCTGACAGGAGAGGTAGTGATAAGACTGACTATTTGTTGATCTACAGTGAACCAATCCTCATATTTTGGGTTGGGAATTTCTGTTGCCGATTTCAGTTTGAGTGGCAGCAGTCATGATGGTCTGAGATGGTTTTGGTATGGAGCCATCAACGTATCCCCATAATTTGGCACCATGAAGATAAGGCTTGATTTGTCTTAGCCAAATTAGGTAATTTGTTTCTGTAAGTTTGGTGAACTGGGAAGTGTTTTGAGAAGGAAAAGAAACTGATGAAGAAAATGCAGAAGCCATGGAAGAGAATTAGAGAGATGATGCTGAGGGGAAAAAAAAGAAGAAGATAAGATTGTACGATCCTAAACCTAGGCTGATACCATGTAGAAAATGTATTTTTGTTATTTCTAATTGATGTATAATCAGTACATTATATAGCAGGCTACAGGAATAATTAGAGGCAATATTACAGGAGATATTACAAGCCTATAAACTGAGGTAATTATAGAATCAAAACTGATCCTAAACTATAGCTGTATTTGAATATAACTAAGATAAGATTTGTGATTTAAATGTTGTGCTGATTCTGTGGAATTACTTTAACAACAGTCACATGCGTCGGATGTTTACAAAAGGAATGTGACAGCCTGTTAAGCAGGATTTTGAGAACAAAGAAGCATTACCATTTCCATGCAAATGTGAAGATATTCAAAGATGCTGGATAGAGTAATGTAGAAGCATGATATTGGATTAGATTTATTTTGTTTTATTATCTTTTTTTATTGTCATGTAACTTGGTGATATATAAACCAAGTGTAGCAAGTAGAACAACTAACTAAGCAATCACTTTTTTCAGGAAGATATATAAAACTGTACTTGTTAAGAATTTCTCTGTAGTTTGTTTGTTCACTTGTAAAGCAACTGTGAGCTATTCAAAGCATCACAGAGTTCTCAATCTGATATATATATATATATATATATATATATATCTGGTGGATACATTCAAATCCACTAGAAAATTTTAAAACTTTGTGTTTTATTACTTAGTGTTTTGATTTCTATTATTCTTCCATTCCGCATTACTGCAAATCAAACACAGTTATATATACTAAGTTAGAACACTTATAAAATCTCAAAAAAATAAGCCAGAATTACATTCAACCCCCTTCTGTAATTCTTGTTGTATTGTTAGGGAATAACAATTGGTATCAGAGCAAACTCTTGAAGTACAAAGAGTGTAAAGATCACAACCAACCTAGCTCATTTGTCTAAAGCTGAGGGTAATGATGCAATAAATGACATGTCTACTGAATTATATCACCTACGTGTTACACTCAAGTCTCTCACTAAAAAACAATAAAATCAAAGAGAATAATATGTTTTTTAAGTGAAAGAAACAATGTGCTAGAGACTCAATTTATTGAGTTTGAAAAATTGAAATTAGAATGCAAGGTTGCTAAGGATGAACTAACAGATCCTTAAAGAAAGAAGAGATTTTAAGGAAGCAGCTTGAGCAAGAACATGAAGTAATTAAAGCATGGAAATCATATAGAGATGTTCATGCTCAAATTACTAAAGTTCAAGGTATAGAATCCTTTTGGGATGCAGCCTGGAAAAAGAGCAAATAAAAGTTTGATTCCAATCTGGTTGAAGGACTCTTTACAGATGTGGACTCGACGGATGATTATCATCCGTCGGATAATCAAAAGGAATATCCGTCAAGAGACAATGAGCCACATCTGTCGGTTGTAAGTAAACCAATTAGCAAAGCTAAGTTAGTTAAATTGAATGAGAAATATGGATCAGTTTCTAAAAATTTTGTTCCAGGAGAATCTAGTCAAGTTAGAAAAGAAAAGAAAGTTAATGTTGGTCATATGTCTATCAAGCAATTGAACTGACAGACGTGAAAAGATTGAGGTTAAAACAAAAGCTAAAAGAAAAAACAATAGAAATGAGAAGGTAGGGATTAACAAACATAAAAACTACACACCTGATAAATATGCACCAAGAAAAATATGTGTTAATTGTGGTAGTGTTAGTCATTTGTCTGTTAATTGTAAGCTTGCTATGCCTACTCCCATGTTTGCACTTTTTTTTTTAATTTGTGATTTTTTTTTTACAAAATGAAAATGTATCAAGCTACTTACATCACGGTGTCTCGTTTCATTTTGTCTTTCCCGAATTCGAAAAACCATGACAATTTTTTTTGTAAAATTTTGATTAGTATATTTGTGTTTAAACTTTAAGTATTATATTGCAGTTTTGTATTCTAACCTTTAAATATTATAATTTTGTTATTTAGTTTTTAATTTCAAGACATCGTATAATTTTCAATATTAAAAAGACTTTTATTATAAATAAATAAATAAATAAATAAATAAACGGATCCGAAAATCTTATTTGCGAATTAGGGATGGGCATTTCCCCCGCCCCGTTCGACCCCGATCCGATCACCACCCCGAATGGGGTGGGGAATCGGGGATTTTTTGGGTACAGGGCGGGGATTGGGGAGATATGTGTAAAAAATTCGGGGATCGGGGAGGGGGAGGAGATTAGTGTCTCTCCGCCCCGATCCCCGACCCCGAATCTTATTTTAAATAAAAATAATATTGTATATATATAGATATCTCAAATAAATATTGAAATATATAAAATATATTATTATTTTCAATTTCTTATCCCCTATATGATTTAAATTAATTTATCGGGATATTATTTCATTATAATAATGTTAATTTTGTTTATTATTATACTAGAAATAAATATTAATTCAAATTAAGGTTAAACATTAAAATTAAATTTAAAAGATAATCTATATATTATGATTTACTATGCGAATTTTTATTGAAAAATATTATTTAAAATTTAATTTTTATTAAACGAAAAAAATAAAAAAAAATACCTAAATTCCCCGCGGGGATCCCCGTTCCCCGTTTGGGGCAGGGGAACGAGAAGTAAAATGGCAGGGAACGAGAAGTAAAATAATCCCCGTTCGGGGATCGGGGCGGGTTTGGGGATCAATTTTGGGTTCGGGGATAACACTCCCCTACTCCGAAGTGACCCGATGGCCATCACTATTTGCGATCCGTGATCCGAACAGATCCGAACAGATCCGGATATGTATTTAGGCCGATACAATCCAAACCCATTAACAGATCTAGTACAATACAATATACTTTTAAAAATAAGACCATACACTTGGACAAAAAAAGGCCATACTCAATATTTTTTTAAAAAATAAATTGCGCTGGTTAAACAGCAACTAGTTGCTTCAGTAAATATAGGAATTTGATAAAGTATGGTATAACTTTAATTTGTTTTTTTTTTAAAATATCAATCATTAATTCATTATTCATTCATTTAGAAGTTAGAACTTAGAGTAAATACAATAATGTCTTACTAGATGCCTTATAAATATAATAAAATATAATAGTTCTAGTGATTTAAGACATGATTTATGCATATTAACTTCAACAATATGCCTTATAATGCTGCCATATTATTAGTATAATATTATATTTGAATTACAATTGGAGGGAAATAAAAGATGAGAGAGAAGAGATGTATAAAAAAAGAGGGAAATACATTTTTTATTGATATAAATTAAATAGGGCAATGCCTAGTGATGCCTTAAAAACGGAGACATTTGATAAATGTTCAAGTATTTTAAGGACACCACTAGAATATTGTTAGAGCACCCTGTTTAAACAAAATATCTTAAATTCTAGCTAGAGAACATGAGTTTAGGGCACTCTTGAACTTGCCGTTAGCCTGAACAAAGTTTTTCATATACTTGTTATGGGCCGCTTGAGTTGAACTAGCTTACCCTATTACATAGTAACAAAAAAACCAGACCCAGCCCAAATCAAGTTTGGGTTTAAGACGCTGCAGATTAGGGTTTGAGCGGTGTATAAAAACTTGGTTATCTCCTGTCTCTTTATTAACATCCTTTGCAGCTTCTTCTTCATGCGATTTTTTTTTCATTTTTCTCTATACGAATATAGCGAGATGAAGATAGAAATCATTAGTCTGTCAATCCCCTGATTATCTTTGATGTGAAACAATGAGTCCTTACCAGGATATCTGATCGCTCTTTTCGGTTCATTCAAATTCGATTTTTTTTTTGCAATTGTTTTTTTAGATTTATATTTTTTGGGGGGTGTAGATGATGAATACGTATGTTGACAAATGGGTAATTTGCATCTGATTTACTGTGATGCTAAACTCACCTTGGAGAACTGATACTACCCCCTCTTCTTATTTTCTTTGTTTTGTTATATTTTATTAGCAAAATAATTTTATAATTCTCTCTGTTAATCAGTGTTTTAAATTTGATTGGTGTGGGAAATGATGATGATTATATCATTTAATCAGAGGTTCAATTGTTAATTGTTCGCTGCTGAACCAAATTTTGCACGTCAGTCTGATCCTCCCTCTTTAATTTTTCTCTTTTTTTTTTGATTTTTTTTAATCGGAAATTCTCTTATATGGCTTAAAATTGCAAGATATTTATATGCAATTCGTTTGTGCAACAGAACAGATGGCAGTAATAATAAAAAGTAACATTTTCCGAAATGCGCAAAAGCTATTTGAAGTTGGTAACGATTTGTAAGTACTATAAGAGACCTAGACCTTGACGGTAGGTGAAAGAGTTGATAAAGACCTTGACACATTTTTTGTTAAAGACTATAACATTATAAATATAGGGTTAAATTCTATCGGGATCACTTTTTTTGGAGACCTTGAAGATCATTTATGTTCTGTAAGTTAAATATTGTAAAACATATTATTTTGCGAATCATGTTTTACAAAAATTCTTATTTTATTCAAAATCTTGAATACCATATATGTACTTCATGTAAAATATTATAAAAATATTTTATTTCGCAAAACATGTTAAGTTTGCAGAACATTTGTTCAGCTTGCAGAACATACACATTCTACGTATAAAACTTAAATGATCTTTAATAATTTTAATGAATTAGTAATATTCGTAAAACATACTTCACAAAATAATATATTTTATAGTGTTTTGATTGCAGAATATATGTGGTCTTCGGTAGTGTTTTGATTGCAGAATATATGTGGTCTTCTCCGAAGTGGTTTTCATAGAATTTTTTTCTCATTATATATGTTAACATCCCTCCTCAAACTCACGATGTTAAATCGGGAGTTTGCCAACCAAGAGACGGAGCCACATAACCAAACAAACCCGAAGCTGCAAAACCAGATTCAAGAGTATCCAAACAAATCCAAAAACAGAGTTACTGAATCCAAACAAACCAAAACTTCCAAACGAATCCAAAGACGTAACAACAAAGGAGAACACAACAAAAGAGAATCGAAGGGAACCACCCAGCATAGAGATTATTCCTCCCCTATCGCTTCGAATAACAGCTTCTATCCCACTCAGGGACGGAGCCAGGGTGGCGAAATTAATTTCAATATAAAAAATATACTTGAATTTGTGTATATAATTTATAACTATTGAAAACATCATTAATAATAATGCTAAATTCATAAAATTTATATATTTTTGAAGGGACGAAAGTTGAAAATATTTTTTTACTACTAAATATATATATATAATTTATTTTCATAAATTTTAATACTAATTTTATAATTATATTGGGATGACGGCCGCACCCACCGGTCACCCCTGCCTCCGTCCCTGATCCCACTTCTGTTGCCATTCGGGAAAGGATTTTCTCTAAAACAAACATGAACATTGATTTTGACTACCCCAGCAGCCTAGCAGCAGGAAGCCTCCGTCTAACTCCAGGAAGCTCTATTAGATTCTAACAAAGTGGTTGGTTTTGTTATTTTTGAAAAGTGTAGATAAAAGGCCATGAGACTCCTTTTAAATAAAAAAGATAGTTTTATAAATTATTTTTTAAAAATAAAGTATACATATTAAATTTTAATTCTAGAAAAGAAATTTTTTAAAAAAAATATGTGGAATTATGATTTTTATACATTTTAAAATACTACTAAAAAAACTCATGTTTTGAAACGAAAGGAGTATTCAATGACATAGGATTGCTCATTTCAAAAAATTTAACAAACTAAAATGTGACATATTTGAGAATGTTTTATTATTAATAATAATATTAGTTTAAAATTTGTGCACGGACTTTATATTATATACATAATTTTTTGTAAAAATATAATTTGAAATGTGTTTCACTTAAATTTTATAAATATTATGATTTCATGATAAATAAATATATTAATACATGTATATGTTCGTGATTTTTTTAAATTAGTAATATTTAAAAAATATATAATTAAATCAACAAAATAGTTTTTTTTCGTATTTCTATGTGTGATCACAAAAAATAAATAATATGATTTAATTAAAAGTTAAGTTTAGTTCAGATCAATAGTATACAAATTGTGATTAATCTTATATCAGTTTTGTTTTATTACGTATGAAAAGTTTACATTATTATGTTTTATTCCGGATCAATAATTTACATTAATGTGTTTGAACAATGCCCACCTGTTTTCATGTTACATCAACTAAATTCAACTAATTATTTTTAGTTTGATTACAATTTTTTAATTCATAATTAATATGATAATTTTGTTTTAACCCGGATAAATAGTATATATCATATTGTTTTAGTTGGTCGAATTATATTTTGATTTTGATTTTTTTTTAATTTGGATCAATCATATAATATTTTTTAGGCCGGATGAATAGTATATGTTATTTTGTTTAAACTCCCTTCAATATATCGGTTTACCCGGATTAATAGTATTTATTATTTTGTCTAAGTTCAATACATATATTTTTTTATCGTAGATAACCCGCAACCGCTACTCTTCGGGTGCACACTGGGTAAATCCTACGGGCTCACGCAATAGCCTGCAAACCACGTTAAGCAAGGTAAATCGCATTTAAGCGACAGACTCTGGCTCAGGAGACATAATCATAAATTTTCCTCCCATGAGATTTGAATATGTGACCAAGACGATAATTATTCTCTCTTTAGAGCCAACCCTTGCGGACATTAGTTCAATACATATTAATATCAACCAAATACAACTAATTATATTTATTTTGCTTTAAATTTTATTATATCTCGGATTAATAATATAATTTATAATAACCCAAATGAAATGTGCAAATTATTTTGTTTTATTTCGTGATGGTATTTATCTTCTTACTATATAGATATACATATTATAATATCTATTTATATTAATGTTTAATTTATAGTTTAATTAAATATTAATTAAACTGGCTATTATAATAAAGATTGTTTTATAATTTAATTTAATAAAAAATATATTTGGAGAGTAAGTTGACTTCAATATCAATTAAAATAATTTATAACTTGATATGAATTAAAATTTAAATTGGTTTTAAAAGTTGACTTAAACATCCATTATTATTATTTAGAGTTTAAAATGAATTAGAATTTAAATTGATTGAGAAAGTTAACTTCAAAATAAATTAGGATTAGAATTGACCAATCGGCCAACCGACAACCAAATTTTTAATATTTTGTCTATTATAATACAATATAGACTGTAAGTACTAATTAAAGGGTGAATGACAAATTTAGCCTATTTTTACACAAAATTGACAAAAATAACCAATTTCTAAAAAGTTGGTCAATTTTGGCCGATGGGATACCCAACTGTAGTGGAGTATTCACTTTATATAAGATACCCAACTGACAGTGGAGTATCCCATATATGAAATATCCAACTACCAGGAGTATCTTATACAAATTGCGATAGCCAACTGACAGTGGAGTATTCAATCGGCCAAAATTGGTCACTTTTTTCAAAATGGCTATTTTTGTTAAATGTTTTAAAAAATAGACTATTTTTGTCATTTTTTCCTAATTAAATAACATAATAATTACTTTATTGAGGATGCACATGAGCAGAGATCAGACTAATAATAAATTTTTTAGTGTTTTTTTAATTTAATAATATAGATCGATAATATATAGAATTATATTAAATTTATCGAACAAGATTTGTAAATTAAATAGGCTTGGCCAAAAATATATATAAACACGGCCTAACCTATTTAATTCGATTTTTAATTTTTTAAAGGTAGCTTATATGTGCACACTTTTTATTAAAATTTTTATTAAAATTTAGACCAAATTATTCTCGCTACATATAAACACGCATTAGATACCCATGAGGTATTTTTTCTGTAATGTCAACAGAAAACGTGTACATATAAATTAAAGTTGTGCATATGTTAGCTCCTTTTGTTTAATACTATAATACAACAATGCAAATGCCTGATTTTCTAATATTAGTTTAATCAGTCGAAAAGAAGATGGGTTCAATTTGATCGGGTTAATAAACCCATAAACGCTATTAGTTCCAGGATAAGAAAGACCAATTGTGAAAGCTACGGGTGTTCATGGAGCGTAGATTTGGCTTAAATCGCATCCATGTACTACAACAACGGTGAAAACGGATTATTTGATGGTAATGCATTATCCAGAGCACTTTATAAATGGTTTCTTTGTTTGGAACTATTATTCAAAATTGTAAGGCTTTGGTACATAATCGTAGTAATGTTTCTTTTCACTTTATCTAACAGTCAGCTAATTTGGTTGCTCGTGAGTGTGCTCGATCTTGCATTTTATAACTTGATCGTAGTTTAACGGTCGTAATTTAGTTGTTGCCTTACTTGGTAACTTAAGTTGTAATTTTACAAAATCTATTCTCTTTTAAAGAAAATAATTATAAAAGTTATAAAGTTAGTGGCACATATATAAAAAATGATTTTTTTTCATTTAAGATATACAAGGGTGAAGTTTATTTTTTTAAAGAAAAAACTAAAAACTACACCAATTTTTGGTGTTACATCAATCCGCGTCATGCCAAAATATATTCGGTTTAAGTGCATTTTTATACTAAAATAAATTTCAAGTGAATTTAGAGTTAGGTTGAAAATGATCATTATCATACATAGACCGAAATTATATAAGTCGAGAGGTTACAATAGGGCATGATCGTCTAAAAATTTAGGTTCATATTTTGGAGGTCCTTATTTGAACTAAATATTTTTAGCCTTTACAAATTTTGCAAAGTTAAAAACAAAAATATGAAAATTGCAGTAACACATCAATATTAAATGGTCAAATAAGATTCAATTATAATAGCAAGGAAAACTAAGTGTTGTGCAAGACATGCCTGTAAAATAATAAGACTAAGTCACATTGACAACCGTAAGATTTAGTTGTTTGATAATTAACTTTGTATTTTGTATTGTATTACTTGAGTCTGTAAAATATTTAGAAGATTAGACTGAAGTATTTTTTTGTAAACAATTCAAGCCTAAGGAATAAACTCTGGAAGAAGATCAAATTCGATCATGTCTTAGAGAAATGATACAGAAGCTTGGAGTTGAATAAATCTATTTCATGAATAATATTCTAAGTCAAGATATTGACAAGTCACATATCAAGTAATATAGTGAAGTCATTCGAGAACTTCAGAATGACTTATCTAGAATTCCAAAATTGCTTATAGAGAAGTCTTAGAGTGTTAATCCCAAACAACGCAACAAGAATTACAGAAGGGGGGTTGAATGTAATTCTGGCTACTTTTTCTGATTTTAAGAATGTTCTTACTTAATATATAACTGTGTTTGATTTTATAAGAAGTGTGGAATGAGAATAAAATAGAAATCAAAATACAAAGCTTTAAAATTTTCTGGTGGATTTGAACTTATCCACAAGAGATATATATAAAGTTGAGATCTCTGTGATGCTTGAATAACACACAGCTGCTTACATGAGAACTTACATAATTACAAAGAGATTCTTAATAGATACATCTTTTTCTATCTCTCTGAAAATAATGCTTTCTCAGTTTAGTTGTTCTACTTGCTACACTTGGTTTATATATCACCAAGTTACATGATAGTAAGACAAGATAATAAGAAAAACTGAATATAGTCTAACTTCATGCTCCTACATTACTCTATCCAGCATCTTTGAATATCTTCATAATTGTATGGAAATGGTAATACTTCTTTGTTCTCTAAATCCTGCAATTAGGCTGCCACATTCCATTTACAAACACCCGACGCATGTGACTGTGTTGTCACTGTCAACTGTTATTTTGAATATTATCATCCGTCGGGAGCCTTGTTGATTATCTGTCGGGAGCCTTTATAGATCATCCGTCGAGAGTCTTTTTGTCACTTGATTCTATTTCATTTATGCAGAATTATAAGACATCTTATATTTACAATTAGCCAACCTATTCTGCATATCAATCTAGTATTCAACATGACTTAGAGAATCCTACAGATCTACTCAACTAAAACATTGTGGTTTGCTGAAATGTGCTACAATACTTATTATTACATAAACTACACTCTCGATGGATGGATGTTCAGCTGTCATCCGTCGGTACTATAATGTTCATCCGTCGGGACTATATTAGAACATATGTCGAGAGCTACAAAAACATTAAGTTAAATCTACTAAGGTGTTTTGTTCAACTTATCATCAAGTTCACAATATATTCCTAACAATCTCCCCCAATTTATGTCTACTGGAATTATAGCCATAAATTAAGAGAAACTTGATGATAACAAAACACCCTAAATGTACATATTGAATTATGGTAGATAAAATTAGTAAGTTCTACAGTTTAACTGAAAATTGAACAAAGTAAAGTGTACAAAGAGTTCTCACAATCATTATCAAGGTGCTCCTCTAGCCTGAGCAGATGTTTTCCATTTCCTTGATTGTCTTGATTTCTTCCCAAGCTTCCAGTTGTTTTCTTCTATATGATTTTGGAGTTGTCTTTGAAATTCAAATTCTTCAGCATTTGATAGATCCAACTTTTCTTGCATTTACAATAGAGTTTCATTGCTTGAGATGCTCAATTGGTCCTCCAATATGAAAAATCTTCTAACACCTTTGTCAACCATGAATTCCATCAGCCAGTAAGGCCTTAAGTGCACTGTATTTCATGTGAAGGGAATGGATAGAGTTCTTGGAAGTGCATTTGAGGCTTTACTGCTCCTGAGTTCTTCTATCTTCTTTAGAACCAATTTCTTGGCTGTCACATTAAATCCACAATTTTTCTTGAAGGATGAGAAGATCTTTATCAAAACAAAATAACTTTCCTGAAGAATTCTGTGAAGGGGCCATGTGAACTCTTTCCCACCCTTGTATTTAAACACCAGTCTTTCGGGGAGATTCCTGTGAGCATCAATTGCTCTCACTTCTTCTAGTTCATCCATGTAGAGATTGATGTCTGAAAATTCCTTGATATCACAGATGTACAGGAGATCTCCCTTGTTGACAGTTGGTTTAGCTTTGGTTAAGGTTTTGGTTTTGAGTTTCACAAGCTTGACCTTCTTGATTGCTCTTGTCTTTGTCTTCTTTAGCTTGTTAAAGATTGGTAAATTAAATTCAGGAAAAGGCAAATTATCCCAGTCTATAGGCTCATCCTTGGGAACTATTGGCTCACCATGAAAGTTCTTTGTAAGATCCACCTTAAATTCATCCTGCACTTCCGAGGGCTTGGATGTTTGAGTAGAAGTTGTAGACTATTTGGGAATGTAGCCTTCCATCTTGTCATATCAAAATCCAACATTCTTTTGGGAAGAATCTTGTATCTGAACTTCCTTTTATGTTGAGGTTCCTTGTGCATTATCTGATCTTGATCTTCAGCTACCACATGTGATTTCTCAGAAATCTCAGTTGCAGTTTTCACAGCTTGAAGTTTGGCTACTATAGCAACTTACTTCTTCTTCTGTTTGAGCTTTTTAGCATCTAAAGCAGCCTGCTTCTTTTCTTGCTTGATTCTCTCTTTTTCTTCCTTCTTAGCTTCTGCAAACTGAGGGTTCCAGCCACCACACATATTTCTTTCCCATTCCTGTAGATCTTAGCAATTCTTCTTTTTAGCACTGAGTTAGCTGGATCTTTAAAGAATGCAATATACCTTGCTAACAACTTCTTTTCATCCGGCCTTGGAGTCTCAAATATAAGATCCAAGGGATTTTTGTCAGATGACATTGGATAATTCATTTTAGGCTTCAAAACCAAGTTGGCTTTTGAAGAATTTATGCATGAAGGTTGGCCCTTTTCCTGATTACTTAGACTCATGTCATTCACCGAAATTTGCTTGACTTGAGAGAAGTGATGAAAGGTCTTGTTTGGTTTCTCAATTGGACCAAATTTCTTTATGATTTCTTCATCAATCTTCCTCCATTTGTCATCCAATTCCTTCTCAACTGCTGCAACATCAAACTTCTTGAAATTTGTCTTTGAATCCAACTTAGCAGCTGCTATCTGGATCAGATCAATGTTGTTCAAAACTGGTGGCTTAGAAAAAGTAATTTCTGGAACAATTACTTGACTGACTTGTATGTTTAGCACATTCTCCCCCTCACTGATTGGCTCTTCTTGACTAACTAGGACAAGTGAATCTTAATCCCCATTTTTGTTAGCATCAATTTGAGTGGAGGTAGAAGTTTGTGCAACCACTAATTTTTGAAGCAACTAAGTTTGATGGGCTTGATATAAATGAATTGCAGTGATAGAAGCTTCCAATATCTTGAGTCTTGTGTCCAAATAGTCCACTTTGATGGCAAGACTAGAGTTTTTCCTCAATTGTCTATTAATGTCAAGCAGGGTTGTGTTAGGAAATTTAGCATCCAATCTCTCAGAGACATCCTTCTTGACTTGATCAATCTCTGTTTTAATTGCAGTGACATCCAAATTGTGTTGAAGAGATTGAATTTGGTGTAGTTGGAGAGAATTGAGATGTGCTTGAAGTAGCTTCTTGGTGTTGGCATTGGTGGTGGCTTGAAGAACTATATGAGTTTGTTGAATGATTTGAAAGAGAGTAGTCTTGAAGTGTTGTTCATCACAGTCTTTAGAAAACACCCAAGATGGAATGTTTGATCTGGAGCTAGGGCCTGCTTCCCCCTATGTTCATAGACTCTTCCTCATCATCATCTTCATCCCCAAATATATCTTCATAACCACCAGTTCCATAATCAATATTATCACCAGTTTGGGTGGCATGACTGAGATGATATCTTTGGCTCTTTGCATGGAAGCTGTTGTATGCACCAGATTTAGCATTCTTTCAGCAGCCACATTGTCCTGTTCAGCTAGAACTTGATAAGCTGAGACATGGTGAGTAGATGCCTCAACTTTATAAGAAACAGAATCTAAGACAGCTTGATATTCTTGCTGTTGTTTCTTTTCAGCCTCATTGACATCCATTAACTCACTTACAATGGGCTCTTTCCAAATTTCAGTACCTGCATTTCTCTCATTTTCTTGCATCAAGGGCTCCCCTTGGCTCACTACCCTCACATCCTCACCTTCACCTACTAAGGTGGAACTCACCTCACTCACTTTTGCCAGGCTGGAAGAAATAGCCTGCATATGTTCTCTCATTTCCTCTACTTTTGCCTGAGAGCAACTTAGTCTCTCACTCTGTTCACTCCCTTCCCTCAATCCTAGGAGTGATTGTACAACTAATAACACATCTACACTTGTAACAATTGTTGAAAAATCAGTTTGTGTAGTGAGTACCGACGGATGAGGAATATCCATCGGGGTAGTAGTTAGGATAGCCGACAAATGGCTGCTGTTAGGCACATCAATCGGGATACATTCACTGGCCGACGGATGAACAATATCCACCGGAATAGAGGAAATGATAGAGTTTGGAGTTGAAACTATTGTGGATTCTGTGCAGATTGATGATAATTTAGGCACAGAAGTCTCAACAGTTCCTGAAAGAATTGGCAAATAAGCCAACAAATCATCTAGAAGATGATGCTCACTTGCACTAAATTTTGGATTCTCCAACAGAGTTAAAGAAGGAGAATCAGGGATTGATATATGAATCATATCCATATCCAGAGAATTGGTGGGAGAGTTTTGTGTGTTTGGTGCTTCTATAGTCAAAGATTTTGGCGGTGACTCCATATTTATTGGAGCCACATCAAATTGAATTTGAGATGGTGCAGTGACTGAGTCTTTAGCTTCAGTTTGCACTGTGTGTGGTCCCTGTGCATCCCCTAGTTTTCTAGCTTTCTTCTTTCTTGTATAAGTTTGGGATGAATCTGTGTCTCTAACCCTTTTGGCCTGTGCTCCTGGTTGGGAGCTTGTTTCAATAGTAGCATCCTTTTAGGAGGATGAAACTAGAGATGTTCTAATTTCCTTATTAAGCATCACAGTTTGTTGGGAAACTGTGGTGTGGCTAGGTTTGGGTACACTCACCTCTCCATCCTTATTCTTAGGATTTCTTTTATGTTCATCCTGTCCCTCACCAATCTTACCACCCTTCACACTCCCCTATTTGGTTTTGGTAGATTTTGAAACTGCCATCTTTTGAGAGACACCAGAGTGTGGTTTCTTTGATTTGGATTTTGAAACTTTGGATTTTGTGGCTTGGGTAGGCATCTGTTGGGTCATTGACACAGATGTCATAGCCACAATCAATGGCAAAGAAATGTGATAGGTAGGAAGAGTAGAGACATAAGTATTTACCTCACTTACCTGAGGACCATCCATGATAGGCAAATAAATAAGGGGCACTTCCTTGTGATGATGAGCCCTGTTTAAATCTGCAATTACTCTTCTTTCTTGAACCCAACAATTCAGTTTGTTGGTTGGGTTCTCAATCACAAGATCCTCATAAATATGGTTAGCAATAATCATAAGGAATCTAGCATAATAAACATTCCTAGATCTCTTTTTAAGCTCCCCTAACTTGTAGCCTAACTCAAATATGACAACATCACTAAAATTATAGTTAGTATCATTAAACAATATGTTAAGCATGTTAAGCATAGTAGTATTGACAAAATCAAAGTTGCTTATTTTATCAGAAAACACTGTGGTAACCACATCACACTAGAAAACTCCATTCTTTTCTAAGACCTAGCCTACTAATCTCACTTAACTTAGTGGTGGGAAGGGCATAGCCAATAGTATTAAGCAAGTTAACTAAATCTGTGTGTGATTTAGTAGTAGTGTCAGGTTTTTTAAAACATGCTTGAATAGTGTCACTGTTAATGTAAAATTCCTTATCTTTAATGGTGAGAGTTATAGTTTTGTCAGTTGCCTGATAGACAACAGTAGTCCACATCTCCTCTACAACTTCACAATAGATTGTGGGTGATTCCAGGATGGCATAACTAAGCTTGCATCCCTTCACAAAATCCATCATTTTGTGATAATCCTCAGAGGCTGGAATTTCTTTGTTCACAAGAGCTACGAAATTGTTTTTCTCATAAATGAATCCTGACTAAGACATGATCTTGACTACTGGTGCCATTGTTAAAGAAAGGAAATTTGCAGAGAGAAAGAGAATTTTGCTTTGAGGAAGAAGAGAGCAATTAATTGTAATAGAGAAAGATAAAAGCTAAAATAAACTTGAAGTAAGGGTTTTATGCATTCTCAGATAAAATGGGATAAAAACTAAAGGTAAAAATTAAAGACCCAATGAGAATTGCCCAAAATATCCGTTTACAAATTAAATAAACTGTCAAAATTCTATCAATTATCCGTCATATTATACTTACAGACTGTAAGTATATCCGATTGATAATGTTCAGAACTTTAACGGCTAAGATGTAGACAATTCGACGGATGAGAATAAAGCAATTATCCGTCGGGTATAAAATAATCCATAAAAGTAATTGATTTTTTACCAAGCTCTTCTAATTCGACGGATGATCAAACTCGATGGATAATGAACATCCGTCGAGATGTAAATTTGACTTAGCCAAAATTTCATCTAAAACAGAAAAATCAATAAAGTTTCTGGCTGCATTACAACTTGCAAAATTATCTAAAACAATTTAAGAATAATTAAGCACACCTAACTCACTTACCAACCTAGTAAAGGTGGATTCATCAAGTGGCTTGGTAAAGATATCTGCAAGCTGCTTCTCACTTGGAACAAAATGAAGTTCCACAGTGCCATTCATCACATGTTCCCTGATGAAGTGGTACTTAATATCTATGTGCTTTGTTCTTGAATGTTGTACTGGATTTTCAGTGATGGAAACTGCACTTGTGTTATCACATAAAATAGGAATTCTGTCCACTTGCAGACCATAGTCCAACAGTTGGTTTTTCATCCATAAAATCTGTGCACAGTAACTTCCAACAGCAATATATTCAGCTTCAGCTGTAGAAGTGGAAACTGAATTTTGCTTTTTACTGAACCAGGATACTAGCTTGTTTCCTAGAAATTGACAGGTTCCTGTAGTGCTTTTTCTATCAATCTTGCACCCTGCATAGTCTGCATCTGAATAACCAGTTAGATCAAAACCAGAATCTCTAGAGTACCAAATGCTAAGTTTTGGCGTTCCCTTGAGATATCTTAAAATTCTCTTTATCGCTATTAAATGAGACTCTCCAGGATCAACCTGAAATCTAACACAAAGATAAGTAGCAAACATTATATTTGGCCTACTAGCTATTAAGTACAAGAGTGAGCCAACCATGCCTCTATAGCTTGAAATATCCACAGACTTTTCAGTAGTATTTAATTCAAGTTTAGTTGCAGTGGCCATGGGAGTTTTTGTAGATGTGCAATCCATTAGATCAAACTTCCTTAAAAGATCATAAATATATTTGGTTTGACTAATGAATATTCCATCATTAACTTTTTTTACTTGTAAACCAAGAAAGTAAGTTAGTTCTCCCATCATGTTCATTTCATACTTACTTTGCATCAATTTGGCAAACTTTTTGCAAAGTTTTTCATCCGTAGAGCCAAATATAATATCATCTACATAAATTTGAACAAGTATACTAGAGCCATTAACATTTCTAAAGAATAAAGTTTTGTCAACAGTAACTGTTGTGAAGTGATTTTCTAAGAGAAACTTTGACAAAGTATCATACCAGGCTCTAGGTGCTCGCTTCAGTCCATAAATTGCTTTCAAAAGGTAGTAGACATATTCTGGAAAATTTAGATCTTCAAAACAAGGAGGCTGACTGACATAGACTTCCTCCTCCAAATATCCATTCAGAAAGGCACTTTTGACATCCATTTGATAGACTTTGAAATTGGCATGGGCTGTATAGGCTAAGAAAATCCTGATGGCTTCAAGTCTTGCAACATGAGCAAAAGTTTCATCAAAATCTATTCCTTCTTATTGACAGTAGCTCTTAGCAACCAATCTAGCTTTGTTCCTGACAACTATGCCATTTTCATCCATCTTGTTTCTGAATACCCACTTGGTGTCAATTAGATTCTTTCCTTTAGGCTTGGGTACCAGCTTCCATACCTTATTTCTTTCAAATTGGTTTAGCTCTTCCTGCATAGCTAGAACCCAATCAGGATCCAATAAAGCTTCTTCTACCTTTTTTGGTTCTTCCTTTGAGAGAAAGCTGCTATACAGACATTCTTCTTGGGCTGCTTTCCTTGTTTGAACTCTAGAAGATACATCACCAATAATGAGCTCAAAAGGGTGATCTCTAGTCCATTTTCTCTTTTGTGGTAGATTAGCTCTATATGAAGAGGCCTCATCATTGTCTTGATGTGTGACTGAGTTTTGATTAAAAGAAACTCCCCTAAGTTTGTGAATCTTTGATTTGAAGAAGGATTTCTTTCTAGAAGTGATCTTTTTTGACTCTCAGCTTCTCTCATTGTTTTGACGGATGATGCACTTTGTATCTCGATGGATGAAGCTGATTGTCTACCGAAGGATGATGCATTATGCAACTCGACTGATGCTGAATTTTGTGCATCATTGGAGATAGTCTTTTCTGTATTATCCTTAACCACTGTTTCTTGATCACTATCATCACCACTATCTTCACAAATCATTTCCATATTATCAAATTTGAGGCTCTCATGGAAATCTCCATCTTGCAGTCCTTCAATCATTTTATCATCAAACGGAACATGTATAGATTCCATAACAATGTTGGTTCTTAGATTGTAGACTCTATATGCTTCTCCAACAGCCTATCCAACAAAAATTCCTTCATCTGCTTTGGCATCAAACTTTCCATGTTGATCAGTTTGATTCCTTAAGATGTAGCACTTACAGCCAAAGACATGTAGACAGTTTAATATTGGCTTCCTATTCTTGAACAATTGGTAGGGAGTCATGCATTTTGCTTGATTGACCAAAGAAATATTCTGAGTGTAGCATGCAGTATTCACAGCTTCAGCCCAAAAATATGTTGGTAACTTTGATTCTTCTAGCATTGTTCTTGCAGCTTCAATAAGAGATCTGTTTTTCCTTTCCACTACTCCATTTTGTTGTGGAGTTCTAGCTGCAGAAAACTCATGCATAATCCCATTCTCTTCACAAAATAGTCTCATCACAGAATTCTTGAACTCAGTTCCATTGTCACTCCTGATTCTTCTTACTTTGAAGTCAGGATGATTGTTGACTTACCTTATGTGATTGATGATGACTTCACTAACTTCATCTTTGGATTTTAGAAATATGTCCAAGAGAACTTTGAGAAATCATCTACAATTACTAGGCAATATCTTTTCCTAGATATGTATAACACATTGACTGGTCCAAACAAATCCATGTGTAACAATTGCAAAGGTTCTTCAATTGTTGAATCAAGCTTTTTTTTGAATGATGCTTTAATCTGCTTTCCTTTCTGACAGGCATCATATAATCCATCCTTTGTAAAATCCACTTGAGGAATACCTCTAACCAATTCTTTCTTGACTAGCTCATTCATGGTCTTGAAGTTTAGATGTGACAGCTTCTTGTGCCATAGGCAACTTTCATCTTGACTTGCTTTACTGAGAAGACAAGTTACAGATTCTGCATTTGTTGAGTTGAAGTCAGCTAGATACATATTACATTTTCTCACTCCAGTGAGAACCACTTTGTTGCTCTTCTTGTTAGTCTCACAGGCTTCTGAATTGAAAGTGACTGAGTTGCCCTTATCACAAAGCTGGCTGATACTCAACAAATTATGCTTGAGTCCATCCACTAGGGAAACCCCTTCAATGATGACATTATCCTTTGAAATCAAGCCATATCCCATAGTATAACCCTTGCTGTCATCTCCAAAAGTGATACTTGGGCTAGCTCTTTCCTTGAACCCACTGAGCAGGGTAGAATCTCCAGTCATGTGCCTTGAGCACCCACTATCCAAATACCAAAGATTCTTTCTGTTTCCCTGCACATATTAAAATCAAATCAAGTTGATTTTGGTACCCAAGTTTCCTTGGGCCCTGCCTTGTTAGCCTTTTTTTTTGGTTTCTTAGTTTTGATCTCATTTGACTTGGGTATATCAGATTCATCCTTTGTCATTTGAGTTGGACCTTTGAAACCATTCATTGAAGTAGAATTATCATGCACATTATGATTAACATGAAAAGGCATGCTTTGTGCAAACATGTTATTACAGTAAGGCATGCTAAATGGCATTTGAGGCATACTAAATGCAGCATAATAAGGATTAGATGCAAATGGCATGTTAGCATACTGTGCATTCAAATTTTGTGCAGGCATAACATTAACAGGCATCGTAGGCACGCTGGGAAATGAAGGAGGTGCAGACATAGGAATAGGCATAGCAATTTGCAATTAACAGACAAATGATTAACATTACCACACTTAACCCATATTTTTCTTGGAGCATATTTATCAGGTGTGTAGTTGTTATATTTGTTAATTCCTACCTTCCCATTTCTTTTATTTTTCCTTTTTGATTCTGCATTAACCTCAATCTTATCTAATATGTCATTCAATTGCTTGATAGACAGATGACCAACATTAACTCTCTTTTCTTTTCTCACTTGACTTGATTCTCCTGGAACAAAGTTTTTAGAAACTAATCCATATTTATCATTCAACTTAGCTTGCTTAGCTTTGCTAACTGTCTTACTTACATTCGACGGATGTGGCTCATTGTATTTCGACGGATAATACTTTTGATCATTTGACGGATAATTTTCATCATCCGTTGAATCTACATCCGTTGAAAGTCCTTCAACCAGATTGTAATCAAGCTTCTCCTTGTTCTTTTTCCAGGCTATATCACAAAAAGACTCTATACCTTGAACTTTAGTAATTTGAGCATGGACATCTCTAGATGATTTCCATGCCTTAATTACTTCCTGTTCTCATTCAAGTTGCTTTCTTAAAATCTCTTCTTTCTTTAAAGATTCAGTTAATTCATCCTTGGCAGTTTTACATTCAATTCTCAATTTTTCAAACTCAATAAATTGAGACTCTAGCACATTATTCCTCTCACTTAAAAGCAAGTTATTTTATTTAATTTTAGCATTTTCCTTAATGAGAGATTTAAGAGTTACACGTAAATGATACAGCTCGGTAAACATGTCATTGATGGCATCATTGCACTCAGACTTAGTTAAATGTGCTAGGTTAGTGGTGATTACCTGGTTACTGGATGAACTAACTTATGTTTCATCTGATTTGGCCATTAGGGCTAGGTTGACATAGTTTGTTTCTTCATCTTCATCCAATCCATCTGTAGCCCAGTCATTTTCTTGTGTAATGAAAGCCCTTTCCTTTTACTTGAGCAACTCAAAGTATTTTTGCTTGTAATCAACAGGCTCAAACTTCTTTTTACCAGAATCAGGCTTCCTGCACTCACTTGCAAAATGACCTTCCAAGCCACACTTGAAACACTTGAATTTAGACTTCTCAACCATGTTTTTGTTTGACTTAGCTGCTCCAAAATTCTTCTTGAATTTGAGCTTGGCAAATCTCCAGGATAGAAAAGCAAGATGCTCATATATGTCATCCATGTCATCTTGGCTCAACTGTTCTTCATTTTCAGCTACCAGCCCTTTACCCTTGCTTTCACAAACCCTTGAGTTTGATGTAGATTCGACAGCTTCAACCTTCATATCCTTTTCCTTTTCTTGCTCAGCAACCAGTGCAATGGATCCTCACTTCTTCCTTCCTTTCTCTATCTTTTCATCTTACTCTATTTCAAGCTCATATATTTTTAGAATTCCATACAGTCTTTCCAAGGTGAATTCTTTGCTATCTTGAGAGTTTCTTAAAGAGGCTATCATGGGCTTCCATTCCTTTAGTAGAGATCTAAGGAATTTAAGATTTGAGTCTTTTGTTTGATAGACCCTTTCATGCAACTTGAGAGCATTCAGTAGCTTTTGAAATCTACTAAATATATCAGTGAGTGACACACTTTCTTCACAGTGAAAATGCTCATATTGCTGAATCAAGAGCTGCATTTTGTTCTCTCTTACTGGCTCAGTACCATCACAGATAATTTGAATTGTGTCCCAAACCTCTTTTTCTATTTTGTAGTTTATGATGTTGTCAAACATATCACCATCAACACCATTAAACAGGATATTCATGGCCTTTTATCTTTCCTGACTTGTTCAATGTCTGGATCAAACCATTCATGTATGGACTTTGGAACTAATGGCTCATTTCCTGTAGCAGCTCTCATAGGAACATGAGGACCTCTCTCAATGCAGTCCACATAAGCTTCATCTTGAGAAAGAAGATGTAGGTGCATCTTCACCTTCCAGTGGTGATAATTGTCTTTGTCCAGAAATGAAATTTTAACTCCAACATCCTTTCTGATCATCTTGCTGATTGTGGTGATCGTTACACTCTTTGTACTTTAAGAGCTTTCTCTGATACCAATTGTTAATCCCAAACAATGCAACAAGAATTACAGAAGGGGGGTTGAACGTAATTCTGGCTACTTATTCTGATTTTAAGAATGTTCTTACTTAATATATAATTGTGTTTGATTTTATAAGAAGTGCAGAATGAGAATAAAATAGAAATCAAAACAAAAAGCAATAAAATACAAAGCTTTAATTTTTTTGGTGGATTTGAACTTATCCACCAGAGATATATATAAAGTTGAGAACTCTGTGATGCTTGAATAGCACACAGCTGCTTACAGGAGAATTTACAGAATTACAAAGAGATTCTTAACATATACAACGTTTTCTATCTCTCTGAAAATAATTCTTTCTCAGTTTAGTTGTTCTACTTGCTACACTTGGTTTATATATCACCAAGTTACATGATAGTAAGACAAGACAATAAGACAAATTGAATCTAGTATAACTTCATGCTCCTACATTACTCTATCCAGCATCTTTGAATATCTTCATAATTGCATGGAAATGGTAATGCTTCTTTGTTATCTAAATCCTGCAATTAGGCTGCCATATTCCATTTGCAAACACCCGACGCATGTGACTGTGTTGTCACTATCAACTGCTCTTTTGAATATTATCATCCGTCGGGACTATGTCGATCATCCGTCGAGAGTCTTTCTGTCACTTGATTTTATTTCATTTATGCAGAATTACAAGATATCTCATATTTACAATTAGCCAACCTATTATGCATATCAATCTAGTAGTCAACATGACTTAGAGAATCCTACAGAATCTGCTCAACTAAAACATTGTTGTTTGCAGAAATGTGCTACAATACTTATTGTTATATAAGCTACACTCTCGATAGATGTTCAGTTGTCATCCGTCGGGACTATAATGTTCATCCGTCGGGCTATATTAGAACATCCGTCGAGAGCTACAAAACACTAAGTTAAATCAACTAAGGTGTTTTGTTCAACTTATCATCAAATTCACAACATATTCCTAACATAGAGATATCGACAAGTCAAATAAAGATATGGAGATTGGAGATATCGATAAGTCATTTCTGCATGTAGGGAACTCAGAGATATCGACAAGTCAAAATGAAGATGTGAAGATTGGAGATATCGACAAGTAAAAATGTATATAGAGATCTCTGAGATATCGACAAGCCAATTCTATATTTAAAGATCTCAGATATATCGACAATCCATTTAGCATGCAAATATCAAGAGACCTCGACAAGTCAAAGATACCTATATAGAACTCAGAGATCTCGATAAGTCATTATACTTATCGAGATGTCACTTCTTTATAGAAAAAAACTGGAGATCTCGACAAGCCTCTCAAATACAGAATGCAAACAAATAAAGATTCAAATATATCAGTCAACAAATGATCTATCAACTAGATTGTAAAGTCTACAAAGTAGCTATGGGAGAATACAAGATCAAGGGCCAAGATTAATTAGATAAAGGATGGTCACAGACCTATAAGATTTTGCACATATTTGCTAAGCCAGGAATGGAAATAGAAACATGTTGTTAGAAAAGGGTTTAATATATTTTAGTGCAAGTTTTATAAACCCGTGCTGATAGTGTATAAATCATGCACTGGTCCTTAGTTTAGAAGAATAAAACAATTTTAGATTTGCTTGTATTCTCTCAAGGAAGAAGATGAGTTCTTATATTTTTAAGAACAAAAAATTTGCAGTAAGACAAACTTAATTAATACAAACTAAGTGAGTATTGAAATATTGTATTTGATGTGATTGTCATTTTAGTTCTGCTAACATAATATCTCCAAAAATTAAACTACTTTGTTCACACACCAATTAACCAAACTTCAAAAAGGCTAAAAATCAAGAAAAAAATTCACCCCCTGTGTTATACTCAATAGCTAACAAGTGGTATCAGAGCAAAATTCGAAAGAAAATAGATAAAGATGTTGGAAGTATTAGTGCACAAAAGATAAGCAGTATCAAGATACCAACCTTTGATAGAAACAACTATATACTTTGGAAAAAGAAAATGATGTTGTTCATAAGGATGGCCAATCCATTATATATCCAGATTCTCAAGAATGGCCTTTTTACTCCCATGGAAAGGGTTGATGAATCTACTGATGGAGATATGGTTATCCCAGCTCATTATGCTCCTAAAGACCCTTCAAAATACACTGAAATTGAAAAGGAAAAAGTCTCCCTGGATAGTGGCCTGCAACTAATTATGATAAAGTCACTTGACAATGTTATGTACAACAATATTGTCAATTGTGACACAGCCAAACAGATCTGGGAGAAGATTGAGATTCCGTGTGAGGGTACAGAGGAAGTTAGATCAAATAAAAGGAGGATACCGGTGTCTCAGTATGAAAGATTAATGGAAAAGCCCAAAGAAGGAAATGCTGAAATTTTTGAAAGGTTTAACAAATTGATAAATGACTTACAGCTTCATGATAAGTATTATGAAGCTGAGGAGGTTAACCTAAAGTTCTTTCTAGCTCTTCCTGATCAACTTGAACAGATAATATCAGCTATTAGAGAAGGAAGAGATTTGAGCATAACAACTCTGGAAGTTTTATATGGGATCTTGAAAACTTATGAACTTGAAATATTACAAAGAAAGTCAATAAAGGCAAACCATAGACATATTTTTGATGGTTACAGTGCCTTAGTTGTTAATGACAGTGAAGCAAGTGAATATGAACAAGATGCTCAAGTTCCAGTTATTCAAGCTGTAGAGCAAAAGAACAAAGGACCTCAGAAGCAAGTTATTTTGGAGCTGGAGGAAGATGAGTTTTATACCTTGGATGAGGTAGATGAAATGGACCAATCCATGTCTTACTTTCCTAGAAAATTCTCTAACATTAGAGTCAAGAAGCCTAGATTTTTCAAGAACAAGGGACAATCTTCTAACAACAACAACTAGAAGCCAAAGACTCAGTATAACTCAGCTAGCAAAGGTGGTTACAAGACTGGATCTGTTGACAGATCAAAGATAAGGTGCTTCAATTGTGATGAGTTGGGTCACTTTTCTACTGAGTGCAGGAAGCTTAAGAAGGTGAAGGAAAGGCTTACATTGCAGAAGGAAAAAGTTGGGATGATACTGATGATGAAGATGAGAATGAGGAGTTTGGAAACTATGCACTAATGGCTCTTGAGCAAGGAGAATCATCCTTATCAAAATTTGAGGTACCAACTCTAACCACCATTGATTTAAATACAAGTCAATATAAAGAAACTGTTGAAAAGATGAGTGTAAAGATGTTGCATATCCACACAGGCATGGTGGCAGCTACTGAGGAAGTGAGTAGGCTATCAAAGATAAATGAGAACCTTGAGATTGAGAAGCAAGATTTGGAATTGCAGCTTGTTGAGCTTGAAACTATCAAGCAAGAAAATGAATATTTGAAGAACAAGCTGAAGTGTGCTAGTGAAATAGAAGTTGTGTTAATGGAAAAGATAGAAAAGAATGAAGTGAAACTGAAATCTTTTAGGAATGCATCTCTGCTAGTTGGTCAGTACAATGAGAAGGACAAACCTTGTGCTAACATAGCTATTGATTTGGACTATGATGCTTTGAACAACAATAAAAAAAGTGAAGGTGACAAAGGTAAAGCAATTGCAAATCAAGATGTCCCAGTTATGCTGAGAAAAGTTGATGCACCTTTGTTCAAAGCACGTGAAGTCAATATCAGTGAAGTTGAGTTGGTCATCAAGCAAAAACATGCAAATGAAGACAATGAGAAGAAATGCACAGAGACAACTCCAACTCCTAAAACTGAAAAGAAGCCCATAGTAGATTAAGTTTCTAAGAAGCCAATCAAAGAAATCAAGACTGAGAATGCAAAAAAGAAAAAGAAGAATAGAAATGGGAAAATTGGAGTGAACGAAAGCAATAACTTTGCATTTATTACAGATGCTCCCAAGAAACAATGTCAGAAGTGTGGCTCTACAAATAACCTAACTTACCTTTGTAAAAAGGCTATTGGTGAGCCAAAAGTGGGAGCCTGCAGATACAATGAAGAACATGCTGAAAATCCATATTCCTTCTGTGACAAATTTGATTGCATTCCTTGCAATATTAAAGTAATAATAAGCTGCCATAGACTGAGAGTAAATCTCAAAAATACAAGAATTGAGTCTACAAGTGAGCAAGGAATTGCAAATCAAAATTTGAATAATGTTCTTTCTGAATCATCACATTCTACTTCTGTAAATTCTGTTAACAAGAAGAAAGTATCCAACACTGTTTGGGTAGCTAAATACACTTAATCCTCATTATGTGTAGGGCAAAGTGAAGAAGGTCATATGGATCATAGAAAGTGGATGCTCTAGGCATATGACATATGATAAGGCCTTGCTATCATAATTTGAGGAGATGGTTGGCCCATTGGTGACTTTTGGAGATAACAACAAAGGATTCACAATGGGATATGGCAAGTTGGTTTCTGGAAATATTGTCATTGAAGATGTAGCATTAATAGATGGTCTTGAGGTGAATCTCCCGAGTGTCAGTCAATTCACAGATAAAGTATTCAATGTTTCATTTGATAAAGGAGAATTCTCAATTATCAGCAAAAAAACTGGTGAAGTTGCTTTGAAAAGAGCAAGAAAGGGAAGTTTGTTTATTGCAGATTTATACTCAGTAAATAAGGATGGAATATATTGCTTCTGCACCAAGGCATCTGTTGAGCAAAGCAATCCATGACACAAAAAGCTCTCTCACCTGAATTACAAGGATTTCAATACCCTGGTGAAAAAAGAGTTAGCGAGAGACATGTCAAACTTGGAGTTTGCTCAAAATGAAGTTTATGAGGCTTGTCAAAAAGGAAAATGAAGAGATCAAGTCATAAGGGAAAAACTGTGAATTTTATAAGTGCACCTTTGTAACTCATTCACATGGACCTGTTTGGACCAGTTAATGTCTTATCTATTTCTAGAAAGAAATATGCACTTGTGATGGTGGATGACTACTCAAGGTACACATAGGTAGATTTTATGCATTCTAAGGATGAAACTCCACACATCATAATTGAACACATTAAAAAAATTGAGAAGCAGGCTGAAGATCAGAATTATGTAAAAAGATTGAGGAGTGACAATAACACATAATTCAGGAATGCAATTCTGGATGAATTCTACAAAGATAAGGGCATTGTTCAAGAGTTCTCAGCTGCAAGGACACCTCAACTAAATAGGGTAGTTGAGAGAAAGAATAGAACACTAGTAGAAACTGCTAGAACAATGCTGCAAGATGCCAAATTGTCAACAAGTTTTTGGAAAGAAACTGTTAACATTGCATGCTACACTCAAAATAGATATCTCATCAATAAAAATCTTGGCAAGTCATCCTACTCAATTTTATCAAAAAAGAATTCTACTGTAAAGCATCTACATGTGTTTGGAAGAAAGTATTTTATGTTAAAAGACAACTTTGAATATGTGGGAAAATTTGACTCTAAAGTTTTTGAAGCAATTTTTCTGGGATATTCATGGGAAAGGACTGCATACAGAGTTTATGTGCTTGAACAAAAGAAAATTATGAAAAACACAGATGTGACTTTTAATGATGACAAGTGTCCATGCTTGGAATGCCTTGATGTAAATGAAACTGAAACCCTTAAGTTTGAAAATTTAAATATTGATAGTGATTCCGAAGATGAAGCTGAAATCAATATAAGCAACAGAATGAGTGAAGAGTCAACTGAACAAGTGAATCATGAGAATAGAAACTCATCTTAAACACCTGAATTTGATAGCACAAACTCAGGGGGAGGGAAAGAGAAGAAAGTTCTGCAAGTCATGCCATTGGTGAAGAAAATGCAGAAACTTAAATCAACAAAATCATACCAGAAAGTGAGACATGAGTTACACTAGAGATGCAATTATTGGTGATCCAAATGCTGGTGTGAGGACTAGAAGTGCAACTGCTAATTAATATCTACATGCATATTTTCTTTCATAAATTGAGACTAAGAAAATTGAGGAAGCTCTACTTGATCTTGACTGGATATCTTCTATGCAAGAGGAGTTAAATCAGTTTGATAGAAACAAAGTTTGGAAGTTGGTTCCTACACCAAAAAATAGAAGTATAATTGGAACAAAGTGGGTGTCCAGGAACGAGATGGATGAAAATGAAATTGTGACAAGAAACAAAGCAAGGTTGATTGCAAAAGTGTAATAACTCGAATTTTTGAGACCTTGTAAAATGTTTAATGAATAGTAATCCTGACGAACGGGATAAACTTTTGAGCCCACACTATTTAGTGCATGAGAAAATGAGTTTCGGAGTTGATATTATGATTATACGTACCAAATGAGTGTATGTAAACGCTATTAGTTTTCGAAGAAAATGAACTTTGAAAAACGACCGTATTTATGACTTATCGAGGATTACGAGAATCATAATATAATTACAAGATTAAAACCCTACGGATTTATATCCAAGTACAATAATTTAAAATATAAGGAATAAAACCATTTACGAGTAAGTATTACGAAAATGCTTAAGCGACTGAGCGAACGCGTAAACGATTAAATAAACATAACGCACTAACTAACCATTGTAAGAAAGTAACCATGGTTACTTTATCAAATAGTGAGCTAAACATAGGATGATCAAGAAAGCTATCCAAATAGTGTGCTAAGGAAGCTAGCACATGTAGTTTAGCTTGTAAACTAGCAAGCTACTTGGATTTGTCCCCAAGATTTGCAACAAGGAATAAACCTAGGATTATATACTAGGAAGAATAACAATCAATAGAAAGATATCACCATTCCATTGCCTAGAAGCACCCAAGGAAGCAAGCATAACCCCCCCCTCTTTCATTCTCCCATTCGGCTATTTCAAGAAAAAAGGAGAAACTCAAAATCAAATCTCAAGTTATGGCCATGGTAAAATCATCCCATTAATTCTCAAGCTTCCTAACAACCAAACTAAGGTAAAAAAATTCTTTGATCTCTTTTTTATCAAGATTTGATGGGTGAAATAAAATCAAGAAAGTTACTAGTGAATAGTATGAATAGTAACTCTTCTTTGGTTTCTTGATTTCAATGGTGGTTTTAGGTTCCAAAAATCATACCAAGCACTTCCAAGACTCCACCATCCTCAAGAACACATCTCAAGATTTTAAGAAAGGTAAAAATCTTTGACCCAACTTTATTTAAGATTCAATTTCAAGATCCATTTAGTATGTAGTTGTAAACCTAGTTTTAGAGGTGATGTTGTTGAAATCTTGATGTTTGGCTAAGTAGATTTAAGGTTGATTGTTTTTGCCTCAATAACATGATGTTATTGAGAGTATTTTGTGTGTTGATGATGATATGATGATTTTTGGTGGTTGTATAAAGATTTAGAGCGTAAACGAAACTCCGATCGTAAACGTAATTCCGTTAAAACGAACATATCGTAACTTTAAGTTTCTGCAGAAAGTCCTGAAGATGTAAACTATAGTTTCATGAAAAATAACCCTTGATTATGATAGAAAATGTTATAAGGATCGTTTAGGCTCTTGAATCACTTGATTCCACTTTATGGATAAAAAGTTATGGCCGTTTTACTTAAATTGATTTACGCGACAAAAACTGCTATGAATTACAAACTTTGAAAATATAAAGGATCGACTTAAATGTGTTCATAAATCATGAAATTTTTACAGAGAGTAAAATTTTGAGTTTCCTAACTTCCATCAAAATTTCAAGTGAAATTAATGATTTTTCAATTTTATAAAAATATCGGAGCCGAGACCACGCGATTAGAAACCGTAGAATCCATAAGCGGAGCCGATGGCGATAATGAAAATGAACCTAAGGTACTTAGAAAAATGAAGCGACCATAATGTGAATAAGGGCTTAAAGGAATAATAAGGTAGTACAAATTGAGAGGATGCATAATAAGTAGCGCATGAGTGCGAGTCGCCGTAAATTAGAACGGGACCTAACAAATTGTGTTTATGATTATAGATTTCCGAGCGGAACATAGAGTATCCTCCACCTCGAAATACCTAGGCAAGTTTACGAACCCAACTCCATTTTACTGTTGTGTTGTGAAAGGATTGTTTTACTATCATTGCATAAATACCATACTTTCCATGATACGTATTAATTGAATTTTTCGCATAATGTAGCGATGTTGTACGATAAAGATATATCGTAAAATATTTAATTTCCGCTTTAAGTGTGACATATGATTATAAGACCAAGAGTCGGTCGAGATTTTAAGATGAAAACTCGGGAATCATTCATGTGATATTATAGGACGATTACAAGTCCATAATAGTACGTTTTAAAGGGACTTAACGTCCACTTACGAAACATTAAAATACCTCGAACTTTTGTTAAAACGATTTCCCAACGATCATATTCCCTCAACTATATTTTATGGTTCGATAATAAATACTATATACCTAATTCTTTATTATGGGAGTAGTATACACCAACGATTATTTATTTCAAACCTGATTAAATATTAAAGATTATTAACTACGTAGACATAAACTAGTTGAGGAATATTATTTTAAATATATTCTTTTAGAGAGTAAACTCATTCGAGGTTTAATTATTTATTGATTATCGTGTAATTATTTATTATTCATTAAATGGTTTATTATTGATCTAAAAATCATAGATCCTGATTTAAAATATACTTTCTGACTTCGAAAAATCATTCGAATATTTCAGATCGTCCGAAAATATTATCCCGACTTATTTAATATTTTGAATATAGTTTCAAGGAGAAACTTTTCCCCCTTATTAAATTATATTTTGACAACGGTCAACTCACATCCTTAGTACTTCCTCCGAAAATCTCGGAAGTACGTATATACATATATACATTTATATCTTAGTAAGATAAACGGTTTCTATCAACAAGCAAAACGCTTGGGGAATTTCGATGTGGTTCGAGTTCTCGAGATTGATAGAATTCTTTTTAAAGGACAAGGGAGGGGTAGACTCTGGTACTATGTGTGCTAGATGGACTACCAAAGGTACCGCAGGCGAAGGTACTCTGTGTACTCAGGAACTTGTGAAGTATGTGTATACCCAAAAATGGGACACGTAGCCCGAACACGGCAAGGGTGATAACTGGGATACGAAGGTGTCGTCCTTCTACTAGTGGAAAAGGTTACTATTATCGTATTACTACTGATCATCGTATACGGTGGCTCCAACGAGTGTCCAAATCCTTCCAATTGGAATTGTGATGCAATACCGTAACCCAAGCCTAGGTGCTTGGTTTACTATTAAGGTATTCGCAGGATAATAAAATCCCCTAAAGAATTGTTTTCATAAGAAGGTGTGTATCACCAAGGAAAACTATTTTTGAATAAAACATAATTATCATATATGATGTTTTACGTAAGTTATCATACAATCATTTTCATACTATAGATTATTATGCTGGGCATTATAGCTCACACTTATTTTCTTAAATTGACACAACACAACAGTGAATCAAGATGCCTGCCATGAGAACCACAGCCAGGAAACGGGTAGGAAATGGCCAGCTGTTCCGTAGATTGTTTGGTGCTGTACCACAGGTAGTCCGAATAAGCTGGAATAGTTTTCAGGTGTTTTTAGTTCGACTTATTTATAAGTATGACTAATGTAAGGTAATAAACAAGAAACGTATATTTGTCCGACGGACTAACCTTACTTAAAGGTTACTCCCCGGTAAGACTTAATCAATTTTGGGTTGTAATAATTATCACTTGATGGTTGAATTACTCTAGTTATGAATGGCTCGTTTCCAAGATAATAACCTGTAAGTGTGTGTGTGTGTGTGTGTGTGTGATAAGTGTGGGGTCGTGAAACGTGAGTATTTATATATTGTAGTGTGAGTTATGTGGTTGTAGTAGTTTAGATGGCGTGGCCTCCGAGATTCCTGACCCCGGATTTTGGGGCGCCACAAAAAGTCTACTCACAGGAGGAAGGAATTAATTATGATGAAACATTTGCTCTAGTTGCAAGACTTAAAGCAATAAGGATCTTTCTTGCATTTATTGCACACTCAAACTTTAAAGTGTATAAAATGGATGTAAAAATTGCATTCCTTAATGGTGAGTTGGAAGAAGAAGTTTATGTGCAACAACCACCTAGCTTTGAAGATCCAGAATTTCCAGAATTTGTGTACAAACTACTCAAGGCTTTATATGGATTAAAGCAAGCACCTAGAGCTTGGTATGACACACTGTCCGGATTTTTTCTTAAACATAAATTCACTAGAGGAACAATTGAAAAAACTTTCTTTAACAAGCAGTATGGTTACGATATGATCCTAGTTCAGATCTATGTGGATGATATCATTTTCGGCTCTACTAATGAAAAGTTATGTCAAAGATTCTCAAAACTCGTGCAGAGTGAATATGAAATGAGCATGATGGGATAATTAAATTACTTTCTTGGACTTCAAGTCAGTCAAAGAAGAGATGAAATTTTCATCATCCAAACCAAGTATGTTAAAGATTTATTTAAGTAATTTGGAATTGTTGATTGTTTACCTGCATAAACACCTATGTCTACAACTACAAAGTTGGATGAAGATAAGAAAGGAAAAAGTGTAGACATTTCAGGTTATAGAGGAATCATTGGATCTTTACTGTATTTAACTGCTAGTAGACCAGACATTATATTTGCAACATGTCTGTGTGAAAGATTTCAATCCAATCCAAAGGAATCACATTTGATGGCTGTGAAAAGAATTTTCAGATACTTTAAGGGGACACCAAACTTGGGATTATGGTATCCTAAGGGAACTGGATTTAAAGCTGTTGGATACACAGATGCAGATTTTGCTAGATGCAGGGTTGACATGAAGAGTACTAGTGAAAGATGTCAATTTCTTGAACAAAGACCTGTATCATGGTATAGCAAGAAACAACAATATGTGTCAACTTCCACAGTTGAGGCTGAATACATAGCTGCTGGAAGTTGTTGTGCTCAAGTGCTTTGGATTAGAAATCAGCTAATGGACTATGGCCTAGTGTTACACCAAATTCCAATTATATGTGACAATACCGGTGCTATTTCTATTGTGGCTAATCCAATTAAGCATTCTAGAACAAATCACGTTGATGTTAGGTACCATTTTATTAGAGAACATGCTGCAAATGGTACTATTGAGCTTATTTTTGTTCCTACAGTAAAACAATTAGCTGACATTTTTACTAAACCTTTGGATGAAGCAACTTTCACTAGACTTGTTGGTGAAATTGGAATGTTAAATTCTTCATCCTAAAGGCAAGAACTCAGCTAATGTGTTGCAGCAGATTAATCTCTAATGAGTCAAAATTAATTTAATTTAATTAGAAATTTACTGGAATATGAGTTTTAAATATTTCATAATTCTCTGTATATTTATTTTTCAAAATTCAAAATTTTAGCTTGGAATTTTTCAAATTCTAAGAAAACTGTCTAAGTCTTAAATTATATTTTCAAATATGTTAATTTAACACAAGACATAATAAAAAATAATAAAAGTATATAGAGAACTGAGTTCTTGATAAGTTTAATTAAATTATCAATAAGTCAGTTTGAGACTTCTCGATGGAGTTCTCGGTAAGCTATTTCCCTGACTTTTCGAAGGACTTCTCGATAAGCCTCATTTTGACTTCTCGATAAGTCATTATAGAGATCTCAATATATGTTAACTTATAGAGTTCTCTACAGGTACATACTGTTTAGACTTCTCGATAACATAGAATTAAAATAATTTAAATCAATAAATTATTTCAGTAAAATACTTTTGATATAAGATTACTCAAATTTTATTTTGATTTATTCAAATAAAAATTGGAAAATTCGGTCCATTCAGGACAAACTGGGTATTTATTTGACATCTCGATAAGTCACTATCTAGCTCTCGATAAAAGTCAGGAAATTGACATATCGATATGTATCTATTTTCACACGTGACTTCTCGATAAGCAAATCTCAAACGTTTATTTCTACTTCTCGATAAGTCATTTACCTTTTACTATAAATACCCAAACATCTCGATATACACCTCTTTACGCCTTTGAGATCTCAAAGTGACATAATCTCTGCAAATCTAAACCATTTTCTCTCATTTCAAACGCTTTCTCTTCCAAATCTCTTACCCAATCAAATTCAAACACTTGAAATGGCATCAAACACAGTTAGAGCTTTTATCCCAAAGTAGGGCACCAACTATCTTGCATTTACAGATGCTAACCAAGCTCCTGATAGCTTCAAGAGCTTTGTGAAGTTCCTTTCTGAAACATACTTTGCAGGAGCTCTAACTGCAAATCCAATTATGATTTGGATGTTCTACATGGCTCACAACAAACATCTCAATGTAGGACTTTTGATAATGGAGGAACTTAGCACCAGGTTTACAATGCCTTTGACATCAAGAGGTAAGGAAATATTTCTTCCTAGGTTTATAATGTCTTCTTTAAACCATAAAGTACAAGACATTCATTTACTTAATGGTATAGATAGGAAACAAATAGGCAATTGTAAACAAGTGTCCAAAGTTCTATTTGGCTCACTTATTACAAAAAATAATGTACCTGTAAGTCTTAGAATCACTCCATTTATGTTGGAGAAATTCAGGACTTACCCTTACCCTATGCCTGATATGAGATCAAATGTTCAATCTAGTACAGTTATGGATCATGTGCCTATGGAAGAACAAACACAGGAACACCAATAAGGGCCTTCCCAAACTGAAACCCTTTCTTCTTTACTATTAAAAGCTAGGAAACCAATCACTTCATCCTTTCAAAAGGGTGAAATGAGTAAAAAGAAGAGAAAGCAGGCACCCCTAACTGTTATCAATGAGAGTGGTAAGGATCAAACACCTATTAAGTCTAAACTGGTGAAGAAACCAAAGAAGGAAAAGAAATCTGAGTTGACCACTCATTTGGACACCTCTGTATCCTCTCAAAAGGATGTAGTTGAAAAAGAGGGAATAAAACAGACTCTAGGGGCATCCTCTCAATAGGGTGTCTCTATTGAACAAAGCACTCTCCCTAGTGCACCTTGTAAAGAGTCTGCACAACCACTTGAACACATTCAAGTGTATGAAAGAAGAAACAAGGATGACACATACTCTGAGAGCACATCTTTTGAAGCTCCCTCATCTATTTAGGGGGAGCTACCAACACTCAATTATGAAATTATAAATCTTATTTCTAAAATTTCTTCTTCATACATTGAGACACTTGAACCCACTTCTCAAGTGTCACCAAAATCAAGTGACATGGTTCATGAAACTATGCTCACCACCCAGGAACCACATCTAGTTGGTGAGAGGCTACACTCTGGGGTAGTACTTGATGACACCAATAAAAACACAGGGGTTTCATCAGTTTTAACTGAATACCATGTAGTTGTCATAAATACACCTTCATGTGTAAATCAATATTCACGTATTGATAGGTTTGAGGGTAGTACTCCTGAGGAAAAGCTATCTAAATCCTCTCCAATTTAATTGGAGGTTCCTCATGTAGGGACAACTCCCCTCAAAACCTTAGTTGAGATTGCTCAGTCAATTGAATCTAGGAGTCCAATTTCCCATGAACCAATCATAGGGGAAACAAGCTTAACACATTCAAGTGCCAACTATTTGCAAGAAGAGCAAGGGTTTGAGGCCATGGTACATGACAGTAACCTGGTCAAATCCCCTCCAATTCAATTAAAGGTTCCTATTGTTGGTGAACAACACACTGTCACAACCAAAGTTCCAACTATGAGTCAAACTGTGGCATCTGTCACATGTGATGTTCATGAACCCCAACCCTCCAACTCAAACCCAACATACATCCCTTCTACATCCAACCCTTCTCAACAACCCTCACACCTTATCTCCCAGTGGTTGCAGGATGCTCAGGCTCAACCAATAACAATGAATGACCTTTTGGCGAATCAACTTTCTGGCCTTGCCATCATTACCCAACAGCTTCTCACAATTGACATGTCTAATCACGACTATCAGGAAATCTTGCTATCATACAAAGAAGATGTTGAAAAATAGCAGCATAAGATTGTGAATGAAGCTGAGCAGGATGAGAATATAGATGCTTGGTTATACAAGGACTTCAGCTTGAGCATGGATGAGGTCTTGGAAAGATTTAGAGAAAAATATATCACTATCTTGGGAAGCAATGTCAAGACTCTCAGTCCACAGGAAGTCTATGATGCTGTGACAGAAGTCCACAAAGCTCAACTCAAAGATTTTCATCTCATAAGTAAAGCACTACAATAAACTCTGTACAATTATTAAGACATGATGAGGAGATCGGTAAAAGACAAACTGGATGATCTTGAGCCAACTCAAGTAGAGATCAAGAATAAATTCCAAAAATGTGCTGACCAAATGGCAAGTTTTGATATGTCCAGTATGGAGCAAAGCATCAATAATCTAAAGCAATCTTTTGTGGCTTTGCATGAAGTTATCTAAAATCACATCAAAAGTAACAATGACACAAGGGTCAAACTAGATCAACTTCATCAAGCTAGATATGAACCTTCAGCTTTATTGATGGAGGGAATTAAGGAGTCCATTCAAGCTACATTTGGTGCTCCTGGCTCAACAAGCTCACCACAACCAATCTTCACATCAACAAACCTCCATATTCAATCTATTCAACAACAAGTCTCCACCATACAGTCATCCAATGATTCTCTCACAACACAAGTTTCTCAACTCATAGCTCTAGTACAAAGTCAACAGTCTGACATCAAAACTTTAGTATACTCAAATAAGCATCTTTAAATGCAAACTCAGTATCATTGGGAGCTATCATAAGTGCTCTAAATATTCCTTTGCCGGCACTTCCTGAAGCTCTGAGGCCTGAAATTCCTACACCTCTCATCTTGACTTCTACCAAGACTAAGGGGGAGATAGAGGCTAGGTTGCTAAAATTAACTGTCAAAACCCAAAGAGCCAAAGCTAAGGAAAGTGAAGTTGATGTTGAGATGGAGAGGTTACTAAAAGCAGCTAAGGGACCTAGTCTGAGCAAAGAATTTGATGAAGTGCTAAGGGCTCTCAAGGCTTCTCTATCCAATAACTCCTTCACCTACAAGAAAGCTTTGAACAAGACTATCAATTTCATAAGGGTGATCTTGGTGGTGACTAAAGATGGTTTTCAAGAGAGAAGAATTGTTGTCAATATAAATGACTCTGGTGTGGATAGGTGCATGCATGTGTCCTTCAACTATCTCATAACTAGAAGGGCATCTGAATTGGACATCCTAAACAACAAGGTTAACAGGGTGATTCAAGAAGATACTCTCTTGCTTACTGAATTGAAAAGGGCTCAAGAAGCTGCTTTTCCAGAAGTATATCTCTAACCAACCAAGGGAGTGGCATACATCTGTCCATCCACTAAACATCGCAAACACTTTCAAATCCCAAAGCAATGTGTCATGGTAAATAAGAAGCTGATAATGACTCTGGCAATTGATTTGAAGACAAAGCAGAACAAGACTGATGAAGATGAGGAAATGATCAAGATATTGGGGAGATACTTGAGAGATGCTGAAACCATGTTTCCAAAAACAAAAATCAATATTAAGGATGACTTAGATGATGATGAGAAGAAGAAAGATGATAAAAAACCTTCTGGCTCAAATCCAAGTCAGTCTTCTAGGGCAACTGGCAGCAAGGTTTATAAGAAAAGAAAGAGCCAGGATGACAAAAAGAATGACGGTAAGAGAAATAGAAGAGATGGAGAAGGGGATTCTAAGAAGAGAAATGTCCAGGAACTACAAGTCAAGATTCAACCCACTCAAACCTTCAAGCATGCAAGCTCAAACAATCAAATACCTTTAACCTCTAAGCCTTAACTTTTGTACAAACAAACTGTAAACACCCTACTCAAAATACCAATCACTTCTAGCTAAACCACCTTAAAGAAAATCTCAAACCTACCTTCATTTATGACACCAATAAAGATTGATTTCAAGACTGTTGGGAGAGAACCAAAGAAGCTGCAAGTTGGTGAGAGGTTATCTGGAATTGCTTTAACCAGACTGATTTTCTACCTTTAAACTGGTGCATCACATATGATGACTACTTTCGACAATTATCTGAAGAAATGGTCAAAGTTTGGGTTGTATCACTGAGAGAAGTTAGAATCTACTATCAGGATGACTCCTTCACTCTACTTAGCAGGGAATTAATGGATACACTTTTAACCACATAATTTAGGAGGATGATTAGCTTAATGAAGGACAAAGACACAATCACAATGGCATGGAAGGCTATGATTTGTGTATGACTGAGAGAAAGGGATGGACAAAATGCAAAATCAAGGGCTAAAAAGGAAGAAAGGGATATGAAGTATGCAGAAAAAATTGCTATATTTGAACAGAGATCAAATGAGCTTAAAGCAAAGGGGATGCGTAGAATTTCAAAAGATGGACACTTTTTAAACATAAAGATTGGCAGTTACTCAAGATTTAGAGTTAATTATCTCAATGGTTACAAAATGGATGATTGGCTCAGACTGGTAGAAGCCTTGAGAGGGATAAAAATTATTGAAGAACTCATTGTGCTTATAAATCTCAAGGACCTCATTTGGAAAGAACCAAGCTATGAAAATTTCACCTAGTTTTTGTACTATTGAACTAATATGATTGCTTAATGTATAAATGTTGAAATTTGTCAAATTTGTCAATTCTTATGCAATTGATTTTCGCTTGGGGTTAGTCTTGTTATCAGGCATGAATTTGTGATAAGCAATCTTCTCACAAATTGGGGGAGATTATTATGCAAGACATGTCTGTAGAATAACAAGATTAGTCACATTGACAACCCTAAGATTTATTTGTTTGATAAACAACTCTGTATTTTATATTATATTACCTGAGTCTGTAAAATGGTTAGAACATTAGACTGAAGTATTTTTCTGTAAACAGTTCAAGCCTAAGGAACAAACTCTAGAAGAAGATCAAGTCAGATCATGCCTCAGAGAAATGATACATAAGTTTGGAGTTGAATAAATCTGTTTTATGAAAAATGTTCTAAGTCAAGATATCGACAAGTCACAAATCAAGCAATATAGAGAAGTCATTCGAGAACTCTAGAATAACTTATCGAGAAGTCCAAAATGGCTTATAGAGAAGTCTCAGAGATATCGACAAGTCAAATGAAGATATGGAGATTGGAGATATCGACAAGTCATTTCTGCATGTAGAGAACTCAAAGATATTGACAAGTCAAAATTAAGATGTGAAGATTGGAGATATCGACAAGTCAAATTATCATAAGAGATCTCAGAGATATCAACAAGTCAAAATGTATATAAAGATCTCTGAGATATCGACAAGCCAATTCTACATGTAGAGATCTCAGATATATCGATAAACCATTTAGCATGCAAATATCAAGAGACCTCGACAAGTCAAACATACCTATAGAGAACTCAGAGATCTCGATAACTCATTATACTTATCAAGATGTCACTTCTCTATAGTACACACCGGATATCTCTACAAACCTCTCAAATACATAATGCAAATAAATGAAGATTCAAGATTATCGGTCAACAAATGATCTATCAACTAGATTATAAAGTCTACAAAATAGCTGGGGAGAATACAAAATCAAGGGCCAAGATTAACTAGACAAAGGATGGTCACAGACCTACAAGATTCTGCACAGATTTGTTAAGCCAAGAATTGAAATAGAAATAGTTTTTTTAGAAAAGGGTTTAGTACATTTTATTGCAAGTTTTGTAAACTCGTGCTGCTAGTGTATAAAGTATGCACTGGTCCTTAGTTTAGAAGAATAAAACATTTTTAAATTTTATTGTATTCTCTCAAGGAAGAAGCCAAGTTCTTATATTTTTAAGAACACAGAATTTGTAGCAAGACAAACTCAATTAATACAAATTAAGTGAGTTTTGAAATATTGTGTTTGCTGTGATTGTTGTTTTAATTCTACTAATATAATATATCCACTAATTAAACTGCTCTGTTCACACACCAATAACCAAACATTAAAAAGGCTAAAATCAAGAAAACACGTTCAGCCCCCCCCCCCCCGGTGTTGTACTCAATAGCTAACACTAAAAAAGTCAACTATTATTGCTTTTGAATATGCAAAATCTAGGATTAAGTCAGTGTAATATAGTTAATCTAATTTTCTTATTCCCTGTGAACAACATAGCCTATTTTTATGTATCTTTGATAACATAGTTGATTAAAAATAATTTTTTTATTGACTTCAGTTTTGAAAATATTTCTTTTAGTAATAAAAAAACGTAACTGGTGTAATTAATATAAACTTGTAAGCAACCCATGTATTTATAAAAATAACACACATTTTCTTGATATAATATAACAGTTCAACTAGTTTAAATAAGTTTTTTGGTAATAATTTTCTCAAAAATTATAATTCATAAAATTTTTTCTTAACAATTTTAATTCTGAAAAAATTTAAGTACATTTATACCTGGTCATTATTTCAAAGAAAAAAAATAATTCAAGTGTGCTAAAAGCAACTTTCATTTCTGAAAGATAATACGAGTTTATCTTTACATAAGGTGTTAATATTTCATATTTCATATACCCCGTTAAAGATTGCTTGAAACTTATTTTTAATTTTTCCTATATTTTGACCTCATGTCTACTAATTCATGTTTCCTTTTTCCTACCATGGCACCTACAAAATACAATGTTTTGTTACTATTTATTTTGAAAACTAAGGCTTAAATATCTTACAAATGAATATTTGTTCATAAATTTCAGGGGTAATTGATAATTAAACCCATAACTAAGACCGACAAGAGATAACTACTTATAATTTTAGTTATATGATCGCGCTCAAGTATAAGTACTTAAGTAGCATAGTAACCCGTATGAGGCACGAGTCATTAGCTAATTATTTTTATAAGATAAGTATTATTGTATTTTAGTTATCTGTTCATTGATAATTTTTTGTAAATATCTCAAACATATCTCATATAAGTTGATCAACTATCAATGTCTATGATTTGTATACAAAACTTTACTAGTATGTATAACGTTGCTAATTTAACTTGACAAGTATATTTTCTTGTATGTCATCTAATTAAGAGTATTTACAAAGCCGTAATAGTTAAGGGAAATAAATTAAAATATGAAATAGCTAAAATTTTATGTAAGGAGAATAATAGCAACTCTAAGAGCACCTCCAATATCGTTTGCTAAAGTGGTTGGCTAAAGTTATATAAAATGATGATCATGTAAAATTTGTTGAACCTGTAAAGCAAATTACTCCAGCTGGGTTGGCTATAATGATTGACTATGTTTTAAAATTAGTATATTATTAATGTTTTAAGTTTTTATAAATACAATGTAAAATTTTTATATGGAAACAACAAGTGATATGGAATGTCACTACAGGTCTCTACAAGTTCAACAAATATGGTCAATAGAGAGAGATTGGCTATAATTATAAATAAGGGCAATGCATCATTGGAGTTAACTTTTTAACATAATCTCTATGAATTTTATTTTTTATATTTTAGACACATTTTTAGTTAAGAGTTTGTATTCATTAGAGATACTCTAATCTGATTAACTATAATAACAAATATGTATGATTTTTGCTAACAGGAATTTTGAATCAACAAATATAATTAATGAATCATGATTTTCTATAATCTATATTTTTTTACTAAAGAGGGTGTTGCATTAGAGTATCTCTACTGGTAAAAGGTGAAATGATTATCCATAATGGTTGGTTATCATCATTAGCTAAATTTTAGCTAAGAGGTTTGATATATAATCTAATGGTATTATCTATAATTATAAATATGTCAATTACACCCAAGAGTATCTCCAATAGTTTCTGGGTTCATTCTCTAAATTTAATATAAATATTATATAATAGTAACTTAAGACATCAATAGTTATTTTCATATCCAACAATATTCTCTATGTTCATTCCTAATTATATACTTCCCCCGTTCCACATAAACCGGCAATATATGAATTATAAAAGTCAAACACATTCAAGTTTGACCACAAATAATACTTTACTAATCTATAATCTTAAAATATTAAAAATTAAGTAGGATAGTAGATCAAATATATTTTTTAACAAAATATTTTTCCATTTATTTATATTTAATAGTATTTATTAATTATTGGTCAAAGTTGACATGGTTTGACTTTAAAATTTCACAAAATACCAGTTTTTGTGGAACCGAGGGAGTAATATTTTATCATTAAAATGTATCATTATTACAAAAAGTGAAGAAAGAGAAAATGTTTGTTTATAATATATCAAAGGTAGGAATTTTGATACTGTTAAGCTTCTGTGTATTCATTCTTCGAAGATCTTTAATCTGTTTGCTTTTAGATTTTGCTCTGATACCACTTGTTAGGTAATGAATACAACAAGGTGGGTGAATGTGTTTTGGATTATTTTTAAGCTTTTTGAACTGTTATGGATGGTGAACAAAGTACTCTAACTGTAGAGATAATATGTTTTAACAGGAATAATAAAACATGCACATGAACACACTATCTTTCAAAACTCACTTAATTTTATATTAAAATCAAGTATGTCTTGCTACAAATTTCTGGGTTCTTTATTGATAAAGGACTCAGCTTCTCTCTTGAGAGTTACAAGATTTTCTAGATCTATTTTGTTACTACTGAAACAAAGCATCCAGTGTTTACTTTATAGAACAGTAAACACATATTTTACACAACATGCAATAGCATGTACTAAATCCTACTTTAAGTTAACCAAAACTTTCTATTTTTGGCTTAGTATATCTTTGCAAATCGTGCATGTTTGTGACTTTACTTTGTCAGTTAATCTTGGCCTTTGATCTTGTACTCTTCAAGCTGCTTTTTGTAGACTTTTTAAATCAGTGATTGATTTGTTTGTTAATTGATAATCTTGGATATTTAACTGATCTGTATTCTGTACTTGAGTTTTAAATTGAGATCTCTAGTTTGTTATATAGATAACTCAACATCTCGATAAGTATAATGACTTATCGAGATCTCTTATACTCTATAGTTGTTTTGACTTATCGAAGTCTCTGAGTTCTCTATAAGAGAATTAGGCTTGTCGAGGTCTCCAATCTTCATGTCTTCATTTTGGCTTATCGATATCTCTGAGATCTCTAGTGATAATTTGACTTGTTGATATATCAAATCTTTATGACTTCATTTGGCTTGTTGATATCTCTGAGACTTTTCTATAAGCTGTTCTTGACTTCTCGATAAGTCATTCTGGAGTTCTCGAATGACTTCTCTATGAGACTTAATCTGTGACTTGCAGATTTCTTGACTTAGAATGTTTTTCCTAAAACAGATTTATTCAACTTCAAGCTTCTTCACACTTTTCGTGAGGCATGATCTTCTTCCAGAGATTATTCTTAGGCTTGAGACTGTTTACAGAAAAATACTCCAATCAAATCTATTTACACTTTGATAGACTTAAGTGATACAATACAAAATGCAAACTTAGATTATCATACAACTTACTTAGGGTTGTCAATTTGACTTAGTCTTGTTATAGTACAAGCATGTCTTGCACAACAATCTCCCCCAATTTGTGAGAAGATTGCTTATCACAAATTCATGCATGTTAATAAGACTAACCCCAAGCTACAATGAACAATTAAACTTTACATACAAATTGACAGAAGTACAACATTTATACAAAAAAAGGGATTCTTGAGTTTAACAGATACATTCATTAATCAAACTTCTCATCTATTTTTTTTCTAATGAGGTCCTTCAGCTTTACAAGAATTTCCAATTCCTCTATGATAGGTGTCCCTCTTAGAAGCTTCTACAAGTTTGAGTTTATCAATTAATGGATAACTGTCCAAGAAACCAACCTTTATTCTTGAAAATATGTCAGCTTTGATGTTTAAGAATTATCCATCCTTTGTAACTCTGCTCATCCCCTTTGCCTTGAGATCTTCAGATTTTTGTATATACATGTCTTTCTCCTCAATATACTTTATTTTTCTGTCCTCACTTTCAGCCTTGTTCCTTGCTCTTCTTTCTTTCCTTTCTACCAACCATTCAGCCAAAACAGATCTCCATGCCTTGGTTGCAGAATCCTTATCTTTCAGTAAGCTTATCATTCTTTTGATCTCTGTGGGTGAAAATGTGTCCATTAGACCTTTGCCAAGAAATGTGAAGATTCCATCCTAATAGTAAATTCTTACTTCCCTTAATGTTACAACCCAAACTCTGACTATTTTTCCATCTAATTGTTGAAAGTAGTCTTCATCTGAGGTACACCAGTTTAGAGGTTCCAGATGGCCCTCTCAGAAACCTGCATTTTCTTTGGTTTTCTCCCAACAGACTTGTAGTGAATTTTGGTTGATGGCTTAACAGAAGGTAGGTTTGAGATTTTCTAGAGAAATGTTTGGCTTGAGGTGATTGGTATTTTCATAAAGGTGTTAGCAGTTTGTTTGTACAAGTATTTAGGCTTTGAGATTTGATGTTGTTTGGTAATTGAGTTTGTTGGCTTAGAGGGTTGAGCTTGGTTAATTTGGATTTTTAGGTTTTGTTGTTGTGATCCTGAGCCATCTTCCTTCTTCTTCTTTCTTCTTTCATCCCCTTTCTTTCTCTCATCTTCCTTCTTCTTCTCATCTCCTTTCTTCTCATTTTCTTTGTTGTTAGTTGCTCTAGAAGATTGACTTGGATTTGAGCCAGAAGGTGGTTGATCATTTTGCTTCTGCTCATCATCATTCTTGTCATCCTTTAAATTGAATTGTTAGTTTGGCAACATGGTGTCAGCATTCACAAGGTACCTTTCAAGGATTCTGATCATTTCTTCGTCTTCAATTTTCTTGTTCTTTTTGCATTTTAGATCATATTGAAGTGTCATAATCAGCCTCATGTTTCCTCTAACACAGTTCTTAGGAACATTGAAGATCTTGCATTTCTTGGTCTGAGAGCAGATGTAGGCCACCCCCTTACTTAGATATAGATAAGCTTCAGGAAAAGTATCTATTTGAGCCTTTTTGAGTTCATGAAGCAATTGGGTGTCCTCTGTGATGACTACATGTACCTTGTCAATCACTACATCCAGCTCATATGCTTTTAAGGTTTTGATATTTGGAAGAGACACCTGCAGACATCTGTCAACACCACCATCATTGATATTTACAACAATTCTTTTCTCCAAATAGTTATCAATTTTCACAACCACTGTCATAATGGAGTTGATGTTCTTGACCAATGCTTTTGTAGGTGATATAGTTATTTTGAAGAGACATCCTCAGGATTAAAAGAAGTTCATTGAATTATTGATCTTGATTTGGTCCTTTTGCAGCCTTGTTGAGTCTGTGTTTTCCCACATCTTGGAATGGTTGAGCTTGTGAAGAACTTTGACCATGATGAGTTGATGTAATAGGCTCCTTATATTTACCAGCATCCTTGGATTGTTGAATCCTAGCTGTTATCTCCCCCTTAGTCTTGGAAACAAGCATGAGTAGGGGAGTTGGTATTTCTGACCTTACATCTTAGGCAATGAGGGCAATGGTATATTGAGCTTCCCCATGTTGTTGAAGTTCTTGAATTTGCATGTTAGATGAGGATTGAGATGTGGAGGAAGTAGAGACCCAAAAGTATCCTGCACAGCCTTCTTAATTTCTTCCATGAGCAAGGCTGAAGGAGTGTATCTTCTAGAGTGCATCTGATCCAGCTTCAGTCTTGAGTTATTGGAGTGAGTGATGTGGTTTTGAACTTGGTCATGTAGGGCTACAAATGAGGTTCTTAGATTCTTGACACTAGATTCCACTCCACTTAGATCAAACCTTGCCATTTGATCAGCAAAGATTGTGAATTTAATCTTGATCTCTGTCTGTGAGGGACTGATTTGGTCCATCTTTTCTCTAACCATCTTCATTATCTTGTCCTGATGCCCAGTTTAAGTAATTTTAAGTGCTTTTCCAAAGTTGTGGACTTTAATTTGAGCCTTGTATACTTCATTTACTGTATCATAAACTTCTTGTGGAGATAAGGATCTGGCATTGCTTCCCAAGATGGTTAGATACTCCTCCCTGAATTGAGCTAACACAACATCCATTTAAATTGAAAATTCCTTGTCCAACCATGCATCACAGTTTGCATCCTAACCAGCTGCATCAACAATTTTAGCCTCTTGTTCTTCAACATCTGTCTGGTAGGATAGCATGATGGCCTGTTAGTCTTGGTTTGACATGTTGGATGTGAGAAGCTGCTGTGATATTTATGCAAGGCCACCAAGTGGGTCAACCATTAGATCATCAACTGTTAAAGGTTGAGATGCAGCTTCTTATAGCCATTGGGATATGAGGTGATGTTCTTGTGGTTGAGAGGTGGAAGGTTGATTGGTTGGGTGTGAGGGAGATAGGGTAACAGAACCACCTGTGACAGGAGTCACAGTTTGACTCATAGTTTGCATTGTGGTTATGACAGGGTGTTGTTCTCCACTTGTGGTGGGAACCTCCAGTTGAATTGAAGGGGATTTGGCTGGGTTACTGTCATGTGCACCAACCTCAAACTCTTGTGCTTCTTGCAGAGCACTGTCACATGATTGTGATGTTCTTGCCTCTCCCATAGCAGGGTCATTGGCAATTGTACTCCTAGCCTCAATTATTAGTGCAACTTCAGCTAGGGTTGTGAGGGGAGTTTTTCTTGTAACAGGAACCTCTAATTGAATTGGAGATGATTTAGATAGTTCCCCCTCAGGAGTACTACCCTCAAACCTAACAGTCTGTGAAGGCTGATTTGCACATGAAGGTGCATTAGTAACCACCATGGGGTCTTCAGTGAAAATTGATGAATTCCCCATGTTTCTGATGGTGTCAACAAGGTCTACCCCATATAGTAGCCTCTCACCATCTAAATTTGGTGTCTGGGTGGTGAGCAAGGTTTCTTGAACCAAGTCACTTGAGTGAGATTGCACTTGAGAATTAGATTCAAGTGCTGTATAGGAAGAATAAATTTTAGAGATAAGGATTTGTTGATCAGAAGTGAGTGTTGGCAGCTCCCCCTGAATAAGTGAGGGAGCTTCAAAAGATGTGATCTTTTTGTGTGTGCCATCCTTATTTCTCCTTTCATACACTTGAATTTATTCAAGTGATGGTTGTGCAGACTCATTACATGATGCACCAGGGAGAGTGCTCTTTTCAATAGAGACACATTGTTGAGAGGATGCCCCTAGATTCTGTTTAAGTCCATGTGTTACAACTACATTCTTTTGAGAGAATTTAGAGGTGGCTTGAGTGGTCTACTCTAAGTTTTTAGCCTTCTTTGGTTTCCTTTTGACCAAGGGTGACTCATGCTCTGTCTATTCCTCACCACTCTCACTTATAATTGGTAAAGGTGCCTGCTTTCTCTTCTTTTTACTTACTTCACCCTTTTGAGAGGATGAAGTGGTTGGCTTCCTAGCAGCTACTGGTATAGAATAAGGGGTCTCAGCATTGGAAGGTCCCTGTTGGTGTTCCTGTGTTTGTACTTCCATATGTTCAGAGACCATTACTGTACTAGAATGACTTGTACTAGACCTCATGTCAGGAATATGATCGGGACAAGTCCTAAATTTCTCCAACATGAATGGAGTTAATTTAAGACCCACCTGCACCTTATTCTTTGTAGATAGTGATCCAAATAGAATTGTGGACACTTGCTTACAATTGCCTATTAATGATCTATCTACACCATCTATCATATGTATGTAATTTACTTTATAGTTTAAAGCAGACATAATGAATCTAGGAAGAAATATTTCCCTACCTCTTGATGTTAATAACATTGTTAGCCTGATGCTCAATTCCTCCAAGATGTACTATCCTACATTGATCTGTTTGTTGTGAGCCATTGAGTAGACCAGCTTCTGGACAACACTTAAAATGTTGTCAAACCCTGAATTTCTGCAAGTGAAAGCCCTGATTACTGAATCAAAGAGAAAAGACCATTCCCTCCTCAGGTTCTTTTTGTTCATGCTTGCCAGATTAATCTTTTTAGAATAATTGATGAAGTCCATGAATTCATAAAGCTCATCCTGAGTTAGAACCTCCACAAGCTTGTCAGTTGGTATGCCCAAAGCCATATTGACATCATTCTCAGAGATCTTCACCTGTTGACCCTTGATTGTACAATTTATCACTATTGATGCCGTCCGATTCTCATGCACCACTGTTCTTGTCACTGTTGTATTCCAGAATTCCCCTAGCACATCTAAGTAGAGTAAATGATTAGCAGTAAGAGCTCCCAAAAAGTATGTTTCAGACAGAAATTTCGCAAAGCTTTTGAAAGCTTCATGAGCTTGATTTGCATCCAGAAATGCAAGAAAGTTAGTTTCTTTTGGGATAAAGGATACAATAATGATTTCTACCATTGAGGAGAGTATGAAGTTTAGTGGGTAAGAAAAATTGAAGAGAAAGAGTTCGAAACGTGAGAGAAATCGGTTTAGATTTGAAAATTTTAGGTCACTTAGAGTTCTCGAAGGCGTAAGTATGTGTATGTCGAGATGTCTGAGTATTTATAGTAAAAGCAAATGACTTATTGAGAACTCAAAGATAAACATTTGGAATTTACTTATCGAGAAGTCATTTTGAAAAGAGAATTACATATCGAGAAGTCATAATAATTTACTCTTTTGGAGAACTAAAATTGACTTGTCGAGAAGTCAAATAAATACTCAGTTTGTCCTAAATGGACTGATTTATTTCTAATTTTTAGTTGAATGAATTAGAATAAAATCATAATAATTTTGTCAAAAGTATTTTGCCAAGATAATTTATTAAATTAAATTATCTCAGTTCTGAGTTATTTATAAGTCTAAAATTATACTTGTAGAGAACTCTGTGAGTTAACACTTATAGAGAACTCTACAACGACTTATCAATAAGTCATAATAAAGCTTATCGAGAAGACAAAAAATTGAATTGTCGAGAACTCACTCGAGAAGTCTTAAAATGAGTTATCAATAAGTCAATTAGACTTATCGAGAACTCAGTTCTCTATATACTTTTGATTACTTTGATTCTGTCTTGGGCTAATTTTACATATTAAAAATGTAAATCAACATTTAGACAGTCTTATAATTGAAAAATTCCAAGATAAATTTGGATCTTGAAAAATAGGTATGCAGAGATTTCTGAAATATTTATAATTCATATTTCGGTTAATTTCCAATTAAATCAAATTAATTTTGATTTACTAGAAACTAATCTGTTGCAAAACATTAGCTGAGTTCTTGCCTTAGGATGAAGAATTTAACATTCCAATTTCACCTACAAGTCTAGTGAAAGTTGCTTCATCCAAAGGTTTAGTAAAAATGTCCGCTAATTTTTTTTATGTTGGAACAAAAATGAGCTCAATGGTACCATTTGCAGCATGTTCTCTAATGAAATGGTACCTTACATCAATGTGCATTGTTCTAGAATGATTAACTGGATTAGCCACAATAGATATAGCACTAGTATTGTCACACATAATAGGGATTTTTTGTAACACTAGGCCATAATCCATTAGCTGATTTCTAATCCAAAGCACTTGAGCACATCAACTTCAAGCAGCTATGTATTCAGCCTAAGCCGTGGAAGTTGAAACATATATTTGTCCAAGAAATTGACAGCTTCCACTAGTGCTCTTTCTGTCAACCCTGTATCGAGCAAAATCTGCATCTGTGTATCCAACATCTTCAAAACCAGTTCCCTTAAGATATCATAATCCCAAGTTTGGAGTCCCTTTCAAGTATCTGAAAATCCTCTTTACATCCATCAAATGTGATCCCCTTGGATTGGATTGAAATATTGCACACAGACATGTAGGAAACATGATGTCTGGTCTACTTGCAGTTAAATACAGCAAATATCCAATCATTCCTATATAGCTTGAAATATCTACACTTTTGCCCTTTTTAACTTCATCTAACTTTGTATATATAGACATAGGTGTAGATGCAGGTGAAAAATCAACCATACCAAACTTTTTCAATAAATTTTTGACATACTTAGTTTAGTTAATGAAGATTCCATCTCTTCTTTGACTGACTTGAAGTCCAAGAAAGTAACCCAGTTCCCTCATCATACTAATTTCATATTCACTTTGCATAAGCTTGGAGAATCTTTGACAAAGGCTTTCATTTGTAGAACCAAAGATAATATCATCCACATAAATCTAAACTAGGATCATATCATCACCATGCTTCTTATAGAAGAGAGTCTTGTCTATTGTCCCTCTAGTGAATCCATGTTTAAGTAGAAAATTTAACAATGTGTCATACCAGGCTCTAGGTGCTTAATTTAGTCCATAGAGAGCCTTGAGCAACTTGTATACAAAGTTTGGAAATTCTGGATCTTCAAATCCAGGTGGCTGTTGCATATAAACTTCTTCTTCGAACTCACCATTAAGGAAAGCACTCTTGACATCCATTTGATATACTTTAAAATTTGAATGTGCAGCAAATTCAAGAAAAATCCTTATTGCTTCAAGTCTTGCAACTGGAGCAAAAGTTTCATCATAGTCAATTTCTTCCTCCTGTGAGTAGCCTTTTGCAACCAACTTTGCTTTATTTCTGGTGACAATTCCATTTTCATCCATCTTGTTCCTGTACACCCACTTTGTTCCAATTATGCTTCTATTCTTTAGTGCATGAACCAACTCCCAAACTTTGTTTCTTTCAAACTGATTTAGCTCCTCTTACATAGCAGATATCCAATCAGGATCAAGTAGAGCTTCTTCAATTTTCTTTGGCTCAATTTGTGAAAGAAAATATGCATGTAGACATTCATTACAGTTGCACTTCTAGTCCTCACTCCAGCAGTTGGATCACCAATAATTGCTTCTCTAGTGTGACCTCTATCCCACTTTATGGTATGAGTTTGTTGACTTGAGTTTTCTGTATTTTCTCCACCATTGGCATGACTTGCAGAACCTTCCTCTCTTTCTCCCCTGAGTTTGTGCTATCAAATTCACATGAGATGAGCTTCCATTCTCATGATTCACTTGTTCAGTTGACTCTTCATATATTCTGTGATTTGTGTTGACTTCAGTTTCATCATCAGAATCACTATCAATGTTGAGATTTTCAAACTTTAGGGCTTCAGCTTCATTTTCATCAAGGCATTCCAATCCTGGACATTTGTCATCATCAAAATTAACATATGTTCTTTCCATGATCTTCTTTTGTTCAATCACATAGACTTTGTATGCAGTTCTCTCCAATGAATATCCCATAAAATTGCCTCGAAAACTTTAGAGTCAAATTTTCCCACATTTCAGAGTTGTCATTCAACACATAACACTTGCTTCCAAACACATGAAGATGCTTCACAGTAGGATTTCTTTTAGACAGTATTGAGTAATGTGACTTGCCAAGTTTTTTGTTAATGAGATATATGTTTTGAGTGTAGCATGCAGTGTTTACAGCTTCTTCCCAAAAACTTGTTTACAATTTTGCATCTTGTAGCATTGTTCTAGCAGCCTGTACTAGTGTTCTATTCTTTCTCTCAACTACCCCATTTTGCTGAGGTGTTCTAGCAGCTGAGAATTCTTGAACAATGCTCTTTTCTTTGCATAATTCAGTTAAGGTTGCATTCCTGAATTTAGTTCCATTATTACTCCTCAATCTTTTCACACAGTTCTGATCTTCAGCCTGCTTTTCAACCTTCTTGATGTGTTCAATTATGATGTGTGGAGTTTTATCTTTGGAGTGTATAAATTCTACCCATGTATATCTTGAGTAGTCATCCACCATCACAAGTTCATATCTTTTTCTTGAAATTGACTAGACATTAACTGGTCCAAATAAGTCCATGTGAATAAGTTGCAAATGTGCACTTATAGAATTCATAGTTTTACTTTTGTGACTTGATCTTTTCATTTTTCTTTTTTAACAAGTATCATAGACTTCATCTTGACCAAATTCCAGATTAGGCATGTCTCTCACTAACTCCTTTTTGACTAGAGTATTGATTGCCTTGAAATTCAAGCGAGATAGTTTCTTATGCCATAGCTTGCTTTACTCTACAGATGCCTTTGTGTAGAAATAAAAAATTCTATCCTCATTTGCTGAGTCCAAGTCTGCAAAAAATAAGCTTCCTTTCCTTGCTCCTTTCAGAGCAACTTCACCAGTCTTTTTGCTGATAAAAATGCATTCTCCTTTGTCAAATGAGACCTTGAATCCTTTATCTGCAAATTAACTAACACTAAGGAGATTCACTTTAAGACCAGCTACCAGTGCTACATCTTCAATGACAACATTTCTATAAATCAATTTGCCATATACCATTGTGAAACCTTTGTTGTTGTCTCCAAAAGTCACTAATGGGTCAGCCTTCTCCTCAAACTGTGATAGCTAGGCCATATCACCTGTCATATGTCTTGAGCATCCACTGTTTATGATCCATCCGACTTTCTTTCCCTTTGCCCTGCACACACTGAGTTTAGGTGTGTTTAGCAACCCAAGCAGTGTTGGGTAATATTCTCTTGTTAACAGATTTGATAGAGGTAGAGTTTGATGATTCAGAAAAAATAGAATTCATTGAATGATGTGCATTGTCCTTTTTAGCTGAAGACTCAATATTGATTTCCTTAAGATCAACTCTCAGCTTGTGGCAACTTGTCATTACTTTCATGTTGCAAGGTATGCAATCAAACTTGTCATAGAATGAGTAGGGATCTTCAGTTTTTGCTTCATTATACTTGCATGCTCCCACTCATGGCTTACTAACAACCTTTTTGCAAAGGTGAGTTAGATGATTTACAGAGCCACATTTTTTATATTGTTTTCTTGGAGCATCTGCAACATAACCAAAATTGTTGCTCTTGTTTATATCAATCTTTCCATTTCTATTCTTCTTCTTCTTTCTTGTATCTTCAGTTTTTATTTCCTTAACATGTGTCTTGGAATCTTGGTTGACCATGGGTTTCTTTTCAGCTTTGGAAGTTGGAGTTATTCTGTATTTTTCTTCTCATTGTCTTCATCAGCAATTTATTGCTTTATGATCAACTCTTCTTCACTGATATCTACTTTACATGCTTTAAACATAAATGAACCAACCTTTCTCAGCATAGCTGGGACATCTTCATTTTCTGTTAATTTTCCTTTACCACGTACATATTTCTTGTGACTATTCAAAGCATCATAATCAAGACCAATAGCTATGTTAGCACATGGCTTGTTCTTCTCATGGTACCGATCAACCAACTCAGATGCATTCCTGATTGATTTCAGTTTCACCTCATTCTTTTCAATTTTCTCTCTTAACACAGCTTCAATCTCATTGGCACACTTCAGCTTGTTTTTCAAATATTAATTTTCTTGCTTGACTGACTCAAGCTCCACAAGCAGTATATCCATCTTTTGCTTCTCACTCTCAAGCTTCTCATTAGCTTTTGTTAGTCTATTGACTTCCTTAGTAGCTGCTACTAAGCTGGTGTGTATATGAAACATCTTCACACTCATCTTTTCCACAGTCTTCTTATATTGACTAGCATTTAAATCAATAGTGATTAGAGTTGGTATCTTTGATTTTGAAGTGGATGCTTCTCCATGCTCAAAAGCCATAAGTTCATAGTTTCCAACCTCTTCATCCTCATCATCAATATCAGTATCATCCCAACTCTTTCCTTCAACAATATAAGCTTTTTCAGACAGCTTCTTCAAGAGAGCTTCATACTTTGCTTCCAGTTCCAAGTAAGCTTTATCCTTCTTCACCTTTTTAGGCTTTCTGTATTTAGTAGCAAAGTGACCAAACTCATCACAATTAAAGCACCTTATCTTTGATCTGTCCACGGATCCTATTTTGTAGCCACCTTTGCTAGCTGAATTGTACTGAGATTTTGGTTTCCAATTGTTTTATTGGAAGATTGTCCCTTGCTTTTGAAAAATCTTGGCTTCTTGACCCTTATGTTAGAAAATTTCCTAGCCAAGTAAGCCATGGATTGATCCATTTCATCTAGCTCATCTAGGGTGTAATATTCATCTTCCTCCAGCTCCAACACAACTTGCTTCTCAGGTCCTTTATTCTTTCGTTTCATAGCTTGAACAACTGGAACTTGATCATCTTTACTTAATTCACTGTCATTCACAATCAAAGCACTTGAATTATCAACAACATGACCATGGTGTGCTTTCAATGACTTTCTTTGTAGCATTTCAAGATTCCATATAGAACTTCCAAAGTCATTCTGCTTAAATCTTTTCCTTCTCTAATAACTGAAATTTTCTGTTCAAGATGATCATGAAGAGCTAACAGAAATTTCAGGTTAACCTCCTCAGCTTCATAATATTTATCATGTAGCTGCAAGTCATTTATCAATTTATTGAACCTTCCAAAAACTTCAGTAATTCATTATTTTGGTCTAGCCATAAACCCCTCATACTGAGAAACCAGAATCCTTCTTTGGTTTGACCAACTTCCTCTGTTCCTTCACACAAGATCTCTATTTTCTCCCAGATCTGTTTGGTTTTGTCACAGTTGACAATATTAATATACATTATATTGTCAAGTGACTCTATCAAGATCAGCTGCAAGCCACTATCCAGAGAGACTTTTTCTTTTTCAGGTTCAGTATATTCTGAAGGATCTTTAGGAGCATAATGTACTGGGATGACCATATCTCCATCTGTAGATTCCTTAACTCTTACCATGGGGTTGAAAGACCCATTCTTGAGGATCTGAATGTATAATGGATTGCCCATCCTGATGAACAATATCATTTTCTTTTTCCATAGTGTGTAGTTAGATTTGTCAAAGGTAGGAATTTTGATACTGCTAAGCTTCTATGTATTCATTCTTCCAAGATCTTTAATCTGTTTGCTTTCAGATTTTTCTTTGATACCACTTGTTAGGTAATGAATACAACACACAGGGGGGTGAATGTATTTTGGATTATTTTTAAGTTTTTTGAACTGTTATGGATGGTGAACAAAGTAATCTAACTGTAGAGATAATATATTTTAACAGGAATAATAACACATGCACATGAACATACTATCTTTCAAAACTCACTTAATTTTATATTAAAATCAAGTATATCTTGCTACAAATTTCTGAGTTCTTTGTTGATAAAGGACTCAGCTTCTCTCTTGAGAGTTACAAGATTTTCTAGATCTATTTTGTTACAACTGAAATAAAGCATCTGGTGTTTACTTTATAGAACAGTAAACACAGGTTTTACACAGCATGCAATAACATGTACTAAACCCTACTTTAAGTTAACTAAAACTTTCTATTTCTGGCTTAGTATATCTTTGCAAATCGTGCATATATGTGACTTTAATTTTTCAGTTAATCTTGGCCTTTGATCTTGTACTCTTCAAGCTGCTTTTTGTAGACTTTTCAAATCAGTGATGATTTGTTTGTTGAGTGATAATCTTGGATATTTAACTGATCTGCATTCTGTACTTGAGTTTTACATCGAGATCTCCAGTTTGTTATATAGAGAACTCGACATCTCGATAAGTATAATGACTTATCGAGATCTCTTATACTCTATAGTTGTTTTGACTTATCGAAGTCTCTAAGTTCTCTATAAGAGAATTAGGCTTGTCGAGGTCTCCAATCTTCATGTCTTCATTTTGGCTTACCGATATCTCTGAGATCTCTAGTGATAATTTGATTTGTCGATGTATCTGAGATCTCTAATGATAATTTGACTTGTCGATATCTCAAATCTTTATGTCTTCATTAGGCTTATCGATATCTCTGAGACTTTTCTATAAGCTTTTCTTGACTTCTCGATAAGTCATTCTGGAGTTCTCGAATGACTTCTCTATAAGACTTAATCTGTGACTTGTAGATTTCTTGACTTAGAATATTTTTCCTAAAATAGATTTATTCAACTCTAAGTTTCTTCACACTTTCTCTGAGGCATGATCTTCATGATCTTCTTCTAGAGTTTATTCTTAGGCTTGAGATTGTTTACAGAAAAATACTCCAGTCTAATCTATTTACACTTTTGCTGACATAAGTGATACAATACAAAATGAAAACTTAGATTATCATACAACTTACTTAGGACTGTCAATTTGACGTAGTCTTGTTATAATACAGGCACGTCTTGCACAACATTATAAAATAAGAGTTAGAAGAGGATATATGTTAGATAAAGTTAAGAAATGAAAAGAATATCTTAGAGGATCTTAGTGATTTAAGAAATCACTAGTATACAATACTGTTGAAGTGATTTTTTTCTCGTAAGTCGTATCCCTTATACTGTAGTTTAAAACTCCAAATAGTTAAGATATTGGAGTTTTCTAAAGGGTTCCTTGATTGGAAAAATATGGCAGCCGAAAAATAGTTTTCAACATTTTTTGCTAAAGGTACAAAAGAGTGCTAAAAATTTAATATATTCTCTAAAAGCATCACCTTCACGCCACATAGATTACTTAGCTAAGGGTTTTCTTCCATTTGAAATGTTCTCAGAGTTTTATTTTTGTAACATAATATATATAAAATATGCCACGTAGATTTTAAAGCTAAGGGTTCTCTAACATTGGATATGCTCTAAATGAGTACAAGTAATGTAATTGATTTGTGTCTATATAGAAAAGACTAAAGATTCAATACATATAATTACCCGGTTAGTTTCTTCACATTAAATAAATTAAAATTTGATCTTTAAATTAAATGGGCTAGTACCCTTGCCTAGTACCCTTGCCTGAAATAAGTAGTATATTCAAGTTATAATGAAATTTTAAAAGTTTAAACATGTAAAAAAATTATAAATTGTATGCACACTATTACAAAATATAATTATTCTGAGAACTTGTTACACTTAAACTTTAAAAAATCTTTTATTTTGCACTTGAATATTAGTTGTTTAATTGACTTCCTAATTGTTGTCCTGGGAAGTTATCTTGAATTAAAAAATGTTCATTTATTATTGATATCTCAACATTATTTTGGTAGTATACAAAACTGCTCAAAATTATTATTAGTATCTTATCTTGTTTACTTAATTGTGTGATATACTAATAAATATAACCGATTATTGTTCCAATTAATCCTTATTTTATCGACTAATCCATAATCGGTAACTCAACCGATTATGTCTGATTATCAATTTTACAACACTGGTTATACTATTCAACAACTTGATACACAAATATTAAGCAAAAAAAACATCTTTCTATTTGAAAATTTGGGTTAATAATAAAAAAATAATTTTTTTTACACATACTTGCCACTAGCAGTTGGCTTGATATGCATTATAACATGTTTTTGGTTCAAATTAGTATAAAATGTAAGTGAAATTATGGGGAAAGATAATAAGTTAGCCATATTTTACGGAAAGCAAATGTGAAGAGGAATAAGGTGGCTGAATTAATTATTTCCCTGTAAATAATACCGAAGTAGTTAGAGTTGGGGAAATGAAGGTAGGATCATGAGTATTTGTAGTTTTTTATTTGCTTAGTTTGTTGTGTGCTGTCACTTGGTAGAAAAAATATATTGGCTACTTTCATTACACAAGAAGGATGGAGATATGAATGTTTAAGTGTAAGCAGTTAGAAATTGTTTTCATATGATACATTATATGAACTGTTTTATTTTACTATCAACCACAAATTTCACATAAAAGTTGGGTGTAACAATATAAGGTTTCTTCATCTGTAAAATTAGAGTCATGTAAAACCCATACAAGAATAAATATTTTAGAACAAGTAAGGAGATATGTCTGCTGGTTTAGTGAAAGCAACTCTCATAATTTGTCAATAATCTTTCAAGACGGTTGCACTGCTGAGAGATCTCTATAAGATCAGTATTTACGCAGCTAATTTCCCCTCTAGTATCATATGTTGGCCACAATTTTTTTGAAATTGGTATCACATTTTTTGTTGTCATTAAAGATATGAAATTGATGTAAATCATATTCACAATCGAAAGATTGTGCGCATACTCTTCCTTCATACTCAAGGCCGAAAAGAATTGTTTATTCACAAATTCTGGCTAAAAACATACAAGATGTTTTGAATAAAAAAATTTGGAAAAAATTTAGAACATTAATGTAGAAGAAATATGTCGGTCTACTAGCCTTACGGTTGAAACTTTTACACGAAATTAGTTTTGAAAATAATATTAATGAAAAAATTCTTCAAGAATGAGAAAATCTATTAGTAAAAATACAAATAAAATTAGTAAAGTCTACATTTTATAAATTTTTAAATATTTAAAATATTACAATTAACATTTAAAAAAGCTAGTTAATAAATAATGAATAATGTAAAAATTACTGTTTCATTTTACATAAACATTTATTTATTAAATTTAATTTAAAGATTGCAAAACACACACATGATAGAGTGTCAAATTAAACATGTACAAGTTTAAATTTAAACAATAACATTTCATCTATTTTCAAAGTGCAAACAATATGAATCGATAATAGTTTGATATGTAGGTTTAAGTAATTTTTCCCTTAATGAAATATATTTATTATATTATATCTGAACTTGAGTTTTTTTTCCTATATGAGACTTGTCTAGACTGCTGCAAAATATGATTAATATTATGACATGTTGTAATATCACTACGTTCCCTTTCAACATTTTTAAACTCAAAATATGATAATCATTTTTATTTATCAGTAGTGCTTAAACTTTTTCAAATAATGTTTCTTTAAATTTGTTTATGAGCTAATTGTCTAACTTTTATTTTCTATTTTGCAGATTGTATTGAAAATGAAAATAAATCTAGGTCGACAATTTCAAGTGAGACTGATGTGTATCAAGATGAAGGGAATAAGAACCCAAGGGAAATTAGGTTGTTAGACCTAATCTCAGGACGTGGTGCCATGTCCACTGGACCTGTCTTGGTGCCAACTTAACCAATGTTAATTTATAATGTTAATTTATAACACTAAGTCATTATCGAAGGAAATAAGAAAATTAAAATTTTCAATTTTAGATTTACTATAACGTATGAATATGAAATTCTAGAAATTCAAGTGTATTGACTAATAAATATTAACCACTTACAATTATAAACGACTTGGTTACTCATTTGTCGTATAAAATTTCAAATATTTTTTGAAACAATATGCAATCCAATACCCTTTTCCAAAACTGTAATATGAATTTGATAGTTTTAAGAATATTGTAATATATGTGTGTGGAGAGAGAGGTAATACACGTGTGTGGAGAGAGAGGGGAGAGAGAGATGCGTTATATATTCTACAATCGAAAAATAAATAACTGAAACATTATTTCTGCACTAATATAAATATCGTATATTTATTAAATTAAATTTAAAGGTTGCAAAATACACACATAACAGAGTTTTAAATAAAACATACACACTCGCAAATTTAAATAGTGAGACTTCATTTACTTTAAAAGTAAAACAATGTGAATTGATAGTTATAATTGACGTGGAATACTTAACATAAATGAATGTCATTGGAGCCATTCATATATATTTATTTTCATGTGCTTAACAAAATTGAAGGAGTTAAATTCTATAAAAAGGCCCATAAAAAGACTTTGGTGCATAAATCTGTTAGTTATTTCCTCTCTCCCTTTCTATAAGATTTTTTCACTTTCTTCTTATACTCTATGCGTGCAAAATTATATTTTTTTTGCATGAGACTTGTTCTCCTAAAAGTAAATTTTCTATTTACAAAAAAATGATCTTTTTACATTCACACTTTTTTGCCAAGCTCTGTTGTTTCAGCATATATTATATATTTAATTTTTTTATGTGTCATTGACACACTCGATTTCTTAATCTTTATCCAATTTTGAAATAGAAATTAAGGGTTAATTATAATAAAAAAAATAAGTAGTTGATTAAAATGGAACATATGAGACTCAACGACGAATTCGTAGGTAAGAAGAACCCAGTTACAAAGATTTTACAACTTACGACGCTCGTTTTTGGAAAATTTTAAATTATTATATTATTTTGTTGTCTAAGTGATACAATGATTTATGAATGGTAAGTTTAATTGTCAATAAACACATTTCTCTCTCTCTCTCTCTCTCTCTCTATATATATATATATATATGAAGTTGACATGCTTATCTTGTCAAAGTGTTTGGAAAAGAATAGAACTTAACTAAAAGCACACACTTCTATTGATAAACATGATTGAAAAATAATTTGATAACTATATAAGATAGTTGATTAAAGAGTCATATTAACTGTCTAAACTTGATGGTACGTCAGGTGGCGACACTATTTTTATAATATGAGGCTGATACATTTTGAAGTAGTATACAGTAATTTTTCCTAGTTTGCATAAAAGTAATTCAATGATATCTAGTTTTCAATTTTTATCTACTATGTACAATGTAATATATATTTATTAAAAAATAAAATTTTGCTCAGCTAATCATGCCACGTTAGTATGTTGGAGACGCATCGCTAAATTGATCATTATATGACACCATTATATGATACTTCACGCGTCATAAATATTTTGACTTGTTTGACTTTTGATGATTAAATGATCATTATTAGACGATAAATTGCGCAATGTTATATGATTATAAATAATTTTAAATTTTACAGTTTAAGAAAATAATAATTTGTGAATTATCGTCAAAATTCAAGCAAATAAACCAAAAAGTCAAACACATCAAGAATTATGGTAGTGACAATAGTAGTATTGCAACTTAAAATGTATACTTCGTTCCTCAGCCCAAACACCATCTGTTAAGAAGAAATGCAAAATATGTGATATTATGTGCACGATCTTTTAATTGAAATTAACAATTTTCTCTTAATAGATTGAGCCCAACTTATCTTTAAACTAGAAACATATTTAAAAATATAATTTTACCCTGTGTGTGTCTATACTGATAGGTGTAGTAGTTTATAAATAAAATAAAAGCGATGTACTTTTCCGCACAATTCATAATTTTTTGCACTTATTTTGGCTCATTGATTCTTTAATGAAATACCAATCTTAAAAGAACTTGTTGTTATTCACTACAATAAACCTAGGTTAATTTGTTGATGGGGTTGAATACAAATAAAATTTTTTAAATTAATTTATGCATGGGAAAGGAAATATGAACACATACATTTATAATTTCAGGTGGGTTGTATTTCGACTTTCCGCCTGAGATTTATTTTTGAAGAAATAATATGTTACAATTACAAAGGTAATCTCACAACTGCGGTTTTCAATGTTTCACTAAGATGAGGATATCTCTAATAGGACCAGAGTTAGTCCAACAGACCAGGGAAATGGTGGGACTCATCAAGAAAAGACCGGTAGCAGCTCAGGACATACAAAAGAAGTACGCCGACCAGACCAGGAAGGATAGGGAATATGAAGTAGGAGATTCAGTGCTATTGAAGGTATCTCCGTGGAAATGAGTGATGAGATTTGGGAAGAAAGGGAAGCTGAGTCCCATATTCATAGGACCCTTTGAAATTTTGAGGAGGATAGGACCTCTAGATTACGAGCTCGACTTGCCTCCTAATCTGCAACAAGTGCACAACGTGTTCCACGTGTCCATATTAAGGAAGTACCATGCAGATGCACGACATATAATAGAATACGAGCAGGTAGATTTACAACCAGACCTAACCTACATCGAGCATCCAGTAAGGATAATGGACCAAAAAGAACAAGTGCTGAAGAACAAGACTGTGAAGCTGGTTAGAATCTTATGGAGAAATCAAAATGTCAAAGAGTCAACTTGGGAACTTGAAGACGCAATGAGGAATAGATATCCCCACTTACTTTCTAATTGATTCCAGGACAGAATCCTTGTTAGAGGGGAAGACTGTAATAACTCGAATTTTTGAGACCTTGTAAAATATTTAATGAATAGAAACCCTGACGAACGGGAAAAACTTTTGAGCCCACACTATGTAGTGCATGAGAAAATGAGTTTCGGAGTTGATATTATGATTATACGTACTAAATGAGTGTATGTAAACGCTATTAGTTTACGAAGAAAACGAACTTTGAAAAATGACCATATGATGACTCATCGAGGATTACGAGAATAACAATATAATTACAAGATTAAAACCCTACGGATTTATATCCAAGTATGATAATTCAAAACATAAGGAATAAATACGAAAGGAATTACGTCGCGAACCATTTACGAGGAAGTATTACGAAAACGTTTAAGCGACCGACCGAGCGCGTAAACGATTAAATAAACGTAACGCACTAACTAACCATGGTAAGAAAGTAACCATGGTTACTTTATCAAATAGTGAGCTAGATATAGGATGATCAACCAAGGCTAATGAAATAGTGAGTTAAGGAAGCTAAAAGAAGTAGCTTAGCTTGTAAACTAGGAAGCTACTTAGATTTGTCCATGGATTTGGCAACAAGAATAAACCTAGGATTCTAAACTAGATAATATCAAATCAATATAAGATATCACCAACATAATTTCCTAGAAGCAACCAAGGAAGCAAGCATAAAAACTCTCCCCATTTCTTCAGTTGTTCCATTCGGCTTCTTCTTCTTCACCAAGGAATTCAAAATCAAAACCTCAAGTTCTAGCCATGGATAAATCCTCCCATTAATTCTCAAGTTTCCTAACAAACAAACTAAGGTAAGATAATTCTTTAATCTCTTTTTATCAAGGTTTGATGGGTAAAATAAAATCAAGAAAGTTGAGAATGAATAGTATGAATAGTAACTCTTCTTTGGTTTCTTGATTTCAATGGTGGTTTTAGGTTCCAAAAACCATACCAAGCACTCCCAAGACTTCACCATCATCAAAAACACATCTCAAGCTTTCAAGAAAGGTAAAAATCTTTGATCCAACTTTATTTAAGATTCAATTTCAAGATCCTTTTAGCATGTAGTTATAAACCTAGTTTTAGTGGTGATATTGTTAAGATCTTGATGTTTAGTTAAGTAAATTTAAGGTTGATTGTTGTTGCCTCAAGAACATGATATTCTTGAGAGGAGTTAGTATTTTGATGATGATATGATGATTGTTGGTGGTAGTATAAAGATTTAAGGCGTAAACGAAACTCTGATGGTAAGCGTAATCTCGTTAAAACGAACAAAACGTAACCTTAAATTTCTGCAGAAAGTCCCGACGATGTAAACTGAAGTTTCTTGAAAAATAACCCTTGATTATAATAGGAAATGTTATAAGGATCTTTTAGGCGCTTGAATCGCTTGATTCCGATTTACGGATCAAAAGTTATGGCCGTTTTACAAAAAGTGATTTACGCGACAAAAACTGCTTCAAATTACGAACTTTGAAAATATAAAGTATCGACTTAAAAATGTTCATAAATCATGAAATTTTTACAGATAGTAGTATTTTGAGTTTCCTAATTTCCATAAAAAATTTAAATAAAAATAATGATTTTTCAATTTTATAAAAATATCGGAGCCGAGACCGCGCGATTAGAAACCGTAAAATCCATAAGTGGAGCTGACGACGAAAACGGAAAATGAACTTAAGATACTTTGGAAAAGGAAGCGACCATGATGTGAATAAGGACTTAAAGGAATAATAAGGATAAAATAAGTTGAGATGGTGCATATTAATTAGCACATGAGTGCGGGTAGCCATAAATTAGAACGGGACCTAACGAAATAAATTGTGTTCGTGATTATAGATTTCCGAGCGGAACCTAGAGTATCCTCCACCTCGAGATACCCAGGAAAGTTTACGAAACCAATTCCATTTACTGTTGTGTTGTGAAAGGATTATTTTATTATCATTGCATAAGTACCATATTTGCCATGATACGTAGTTATTGAATTTTTGCATGATATAGCGATGTTGTACGATAAGTATATATCGTGAAATGTTTAATTCCGCTATAAGTGTGACGTATTATAATAAGACCGAGAGTCGGTCGGGATTTCAAGATAAAAACCCGGGAATCATTCCGGTGATATTTTAGGACGATTACAAGTCCATAGAAGTACGTTTTAAAGGGACTCAACGTCCACTTACCAATATTAAAAACCTCAAGATTTTTTTAAAACGATTTCCAAAGATCGTATTCCCTCAACTATACTTTACCATTTGGACAAGAAATATTTACTTACTATTCATTTATTAGGGAGAAGTATTCTCCATTAAATATTTACTTCAATCTCGATTAAATATTAAAGTTATTAATGTATTAAACATAAATAATTTGATAAATATTATTTTATTCTTTTAAAAGTAAACTCCTTCGAGGTTTAATTATTTATCGATTATCATTTAATTATTTACTATTTATTAAAGGGTTTATTTATGATTTAAAAATCATAGAACCGGATTTAAATTACTTTCTGATTTTCGAAAATCATTCGAATAATTTCAGATCGTCGGAGAATATTATCCCGACTTATTTAATATTTTAAATATAGTTTCAAGGAGAAACTTTTCCCCCTTATTTAATTATCTGTTGACAACGGTCAACTCATATCCTTAGTACTTCCTCCGAAAATGTCGGAAGTACGTATATATACATATACATTTATATCTTAGTAAGATAAACTATTTCTATCAACAAGCAAAACGATTGGGGAACTTCGATGTGGTTCGAGTTCTCGAGATATGATAGAATTCTTTTAAAAGAACAAGGGAGGGGTAGACTCTGGTACTATGTGTGCTAGATGAACTACCAAAGGTACCGCAGGCGGAGGTACTCTGTGTACTCAGGAACTTGTGAAGTATGTGTATACCCAAAAATGGGACACGTAGCCCGAATGCGGCAAGGGTGATAACCGGGATACGAAGGTGTCGTCCTTCTACTAGTAGAAAAGGTTACTATTATTGTATTACGACTGATCATCATATGCGGTGGCTCCAACGAGTGTCCTATTCTTCCAATTTGGAATGGTGATGCAATACCGTAACACAAGCCTAGGTGTTGGGTTTACTATTAAGGTATTCGCAGGTTAATAAAATCCACTAAAGGATTGTTTTCGTAAAAGGTGTGTATCACCAAGGAAAACTAATTTCGAATAAAACTTAATTATCATATATGATATTTTACGTAAGCTTATAATACAATCATTTTCATACTGTACATTATTATGTTTTCTTTAAATAACACAACACAACAGTGAATCAAGATGCCTACTATGAGAACCACAGCCAGAAAATGGGTAGGAAATGGTCAGCTGTTCCGTAGATTGTTTGGTGTTGTACCGCAGGCAGTCCGAATAAGCTGGATTGGTTTTCAGTTGTTTTTAGTTTGGCTTATTTATATGTATGACTTATGTAAGGTAATAATTAAGAAACGTATAGTTAGCCGACGGACTAGCCTTGCTTAAAGGTTATTCCCCGGTAAGACTTAATTACTTTTGGGTTGTAATAATTATCACTTTGTGGTTTGATCTACTCTAGTAATGAATGGTTCGTTTCCAAGACAATAACCTGTAAGTGTGTGTGTGATAAGTGTGGGGTCGTAAAGTGTGAGTATTTATATATTGTGATGTGAGGTATGTGGTTTATAGTGGTTTAGATGGTGTGGCCTCCGAGATTCCTGACCACGAATTTTGGGGCGCCACACACACAAAGAGAGCATGTATTTTAAAGCTCACTCATCTATTCAGGGGGAGCTTCCAACACTCAATTATGAGATTTAACATCTAATATCTCAAATTTCTTCTTCATTTAATCAAACTCTTGAATCTGATTCTCAAGAGTTGCCAACATCAAGTGACATGATTCTAGAAACTGTGCTCACCACCCAGGAACCAAATTTAGTTAATGAGAGGCTACATGCTGGGGTAGACCTTGATGACAAAAACACAAATACAGGGGTTTCATCAGTTTTCACCGAAGACCCTGTGGTAGTTACAAATGCACTTTCCTGTATAAATTAACCTTCACATGTTGAAAGGTTTGAGGGTAGTACTTCTTATGGGGAGCTATCTAAATCCTCTCCAATTCAATTGAAGGTTCCTCTTGCAGGAACAACTCCCCTCAAATCATAGTTGAGATTGCACTCACAATTGAAGCCAGGATTTCAATTGCCAATGATCCTACTATTGGGGAGGCAAGTTTAGCACATTTAAGTGTAAGCTCACTGCAAAATGAGCAATGGTTTGAGACTAGAGGACATGACAGTAACCTAGTTAACTCCCCTCCAATTCCAATGGAGGTTCCCACCACAAGTGGAGAACAACAAATTGTCATAACCACAGTTCAACCTGTGAGTCAAACTGTGACATCTGTCACAGGTGGTTCTATTGAATCTCTTCTTTCCACCTGAAATCCAAATGACCAACCATCAACATCTAATCCCACACAACAACCCTCTCACACAATCCAACAGTGTTTATAAAATGCTTAATCTTAACCAAACACTGTGGATGATATTCTGGTTGATCAACTCTCAAGCCTTGCAAACATCACATAGCATCTGCTCACTACAGACATGATAAATCAAGACTATCGAACAATTCTTCTCACTTATAATGAAGATGTTGAAAAGCAAAAGCAGAAGATAGTGAGTGAAGCTGAGCAGGATGGCAATATGGATGCTTGGCTATCTAAGGACTTCACATTGGAGATGGATGGGGTCTTGGAAAGGTTCAGAGAAGAATATGTCACCATATTGGAGAGTAATTCCAAGAACCTCACTCCACAAAAAGTGTACGATGCAGTCAATGAAGCCTATAAGGCTCAAATCAAGGCTTTTCACCTATTTGGTAAAGCACTGCAAGTGATTTTGACTGATCATCAAGGTAAAATCGGAAAGATGGTGAGAGAGAAAATGGATGAGATTATCGCTTCACAGGTTGAGATCAAATCAAAATTCAAAACTTTTGCTGAGCAGATGGCAAGATTTGATCTAACTACAGTGGATGTAAATGTCAAAAATCTAAGGCAATCCTTTGTGGCTTTGCATGAAGTGGTTCACCAGCACATCATAAACTCCAATGACACAAGACTCAAGTTGAATCAACTTCATCAAAGTAGATATGAGCCTTCAGCTCTATTGATGAAATGCATCAAGGAAGCTGTGCAAGCCACTTTTGGCACTTCTCTCACTTCAAGATCTCAACAACCCATCTCAATATCAACCAACTTGCAGATCCAAGCTCTCCAAACTCAAGTCTCTACTCTGCAATTAGCCAATGAGTCTCTGACAAATCAAGTATCACAATTCACAGCCATGGTTCAAAGTCAACATGCTGATATTCAAACCTTGATGGACTCCCATAAACATCTACAAATACAGAATTTTGTGTCTTTGGGAGCCATCATGGGTGCACTCAACATTCCACTGCCTGCACTTTCAGAAGCTGTGAGGCCTGAAATCCCTACACAACTTATCCTGCCTGCTAACAAGCCTAAAGGGGATATTGAGGTTAGGCTACTAAGATCATCGCAAACATCTACATCTGTTCAAGCTGCTAATAAAGGCAAATCTCAAGAAGTTGATGTTGGAATAGAGAGGCTTATCAAAGCAGCTGGGGACCTAGTCTGAGCAAGGAATTTGAATATTTGCTAAAGGCTCTCAGGGCTTCTCTCAACAACAACCTCATCACCTACAAGAGAGCTTTGAACAAGACCCTAAACTTCATAAGGGTGATTTTGGTAACTAAGGGTAATTTTCAGGAAAAGAAAGTAGTGATAAATATTAATGACTCGGGTGTAGACAGGTGCATGGAGGTGTCCTTAATTTTATTACATCAAGAAGGGCATCTGAATTGGATATCTTCATTGAAAAAGTCAACAGAGTAATCAGTGAAGACACTCTCTTGCTTAAGTAATTACAAAAAGCTCAAGAAGCTGCTTTTCCAGAAGCATATCTCTATCCAAACAAGGGAGTGTCTTACATATGTCCAAACACCAAGGAACTCAAGAACTTTCTTGTTCCCAGACATTATGTCATGGCACACAAAAGCTTATAATGACATTAGAAACTAGATTGAAGACCAAGAAGAACAAGACTGATGAAGATATAGAGATAAAAAGATTTTGGGGAGATACCTGAGAGATCCTGAAGCCAAGTTGCCCAAAATACAATTCAATAAGGGTGAATTGGATGATGATGAGCAGAAAAAAGATAATAAAAAACATTCTGGCTCAAATCCAAGTCAATCCTCCAAGGCAACTGGCAGCAAAGAAAAGAAGCAAGATGAGAATAATGGAGATGATAAGAAAAGAGGTGATGAGAGAAGAAGGAAGAAGAAGGAGGAGGATGGTTCGGAACCAAAGAAAAATGCCCTACAAATCCAAATCAAACAAACTCAAACCCCTAAGCCAACAAACTCAAACACTTTACCACCTCTAACCTCTAAGCCTAAGTTTTTCAACAAACACGCTACAAACACCATACTGAAAATACCAATCACTTCAAGCCAAACTTCTCTAAAGAAAATCTCATACCTACCTTCTTTTAAGCCACCAATCAAGACTCGTTACAAATCTGTTGGAAGAAAGCCAAAAAAACTGCAAGTTACTGAGAGGGCCATCTGGAACTACTTTAATCAAAATAATTTTATACCTTTAAACTGGTGCATCACACATGATGACTACTTTCAACAATTAGCTGAAGAAATGGTCAAAGTTTGGGTTGTGTCATTGAGGGAAGTAAGATTCTATTATCAAGATGGATCCTACACTTTACTTGGCAGGAATTTGATGGATATATTTTCAACCACAGATATTAAGAGGGTATTAGCTTACTGAAGGATAAGGACACTGGTACAATGACATGGAGATCTGTATTGGCTGTATGGTTGATAGTAAGGGAAGAAAGAAGAATAAAAGAAAAGGATGAAAGAGAAGATATGGAAAGGAAATATGTTGAAGAGATAGAAATGTTTGAGCAAAGATTTGAAGAACTCAAGGCAAAGACATTTTCTAAACATTAAAGTTGGCAGATTCTCAAGATTCAGAGTTGGTTACTTGAGTGGTTATTCATTCTCAAGCTTGTGGAAGCTCTAAGAGGAACTCAAATCATAGAAGAACTACAAGTACTTGTAGACTTAAAGGACCTAATTAGACAAGAAACGGGCTATGAAAAATTTGTATGATAAATGTACTTGTCAAACTCATGTAATCACTTAATGTATAAAAGTTATACTTCTATCAATTTTGTATGTAATGTTTTATTGTTCATTGTAACTTGGGGTTAGTCTTGTTACTAGGCATGAATTTGTGATAAGCAATCTTCTCACAAATTGGGGGAGATTGTTGTGCAAGCCATGCCTGTACTATAACAAGACTAAGTCAAATTGACAGCCCTAAGAATTGGTTGTATAATTATCTAAATTTGTATTTTGTATTGTATTACTTGAGTCTGTAAATATGTCAAAGATTAGACTGGAGTATTTTTCTGTAAACAGTTTCAAGCCTAAGAATAAAGTATGTAAGAAGATCAAGAAGATCATGCTTCAGAGAAATTGTGAAGAAGTTTGGAGTTGAATAAATCTGTTTTAGGAAAAATGTTCTAAGTCAAGATATCTATAAGCCACGGATCAAGTCATATAGAGAAGTCATTCGAGAACTCCAGAATGACTTATCGAGAAGTCCAAAATAGCTTATAGAGAAGTCTCAGAGATATCGACAAACCAAATGAAGACATGAAGATTGAAGATATCGACACGTTAAATTACCATTAGAGATCTCAGAGATATCTACAAGTCAAAATGTATATAGAGATCTTTGAGATATCGATAAGTCATTTTTGCATTAGAGAACTCAGAGATATCTACAAGTCAAAATGAAGATATGAAGATTGGAGATATGACAAGTTAATTTTCTTATTAGAGATCTCAGAGATATCGATAAGTCAATATGCTTATAGAGATCTCAGAGATATCGACAAGTCATTTCCACATGCAGAAATTTGGAGACCTCGACAAACCAAGTTCACTTATAGAGAACTCAGAGACCTCGATAAGTCAAAGATAATTATAGAGAACTCAGAGATCTCGATAAGCCATTATACTTATCAAGATGTCAGTCCTCTATAGATCAAACTGGAGATCTCGATATGAAGCTCAAGTACAGAATGCAGACAAGTTAAATATTCAAGATTATCAATCAACAAACGATATAATCACTTAGATTGAAAAGTCTACAAAAGCAGCTTGAAGAGTACAAGATCAAAATCCAAGATTAACTGACAAAGGAAAGTCACAGAGTCACAGAATTTGCAAAGATACACTAAGCCATAAATGGAAAGCTTTAGAGATAACTTAAAGTAGGGTTTATTACATCTTATTGCATGCTGTGTAAATCTGTGTATACTAATCTATAAAGTAAACACTGGTCCTTTGCTTTTAAAATATATCAAACAGATCTACTTTTCTTGTAACTCTCTCAAGGAAGAAGCCGAGTTCTTTACTTACAAAGGACCCATGATTTGTAGCAAAATACTAGCTTGATTTTAATACAAAATTAAGTGAGTTTTGAAATATTATGTGCATTGTTTAAATCCCAGTTAACATAATATTACTGCATTTCTAATCTGCTTTGTTCACCAAGTAACAAACATTCAAAAAGCCTTAAAAATATCCAAAACATATTCACCCCCTGTGTTATATTCATTACCTAACATATATCACAAAGTTACAAAGCTTGATAGACTAAACATATTACAGTATTCGAGGTTCAGCAAGGTTGCTTCTTTATTCATATGAAATTATCTTTACTACTCATCATCTTTTATTAAGATTCCCATCATCCCATGTGTTGTGACAGCCCTAGGTTTTGACCCATGTCATGTCACTATCAGTAGCTATAGATCTTCATAGTTGTTGATAGCCATACGACCAAGAACTTCATAGCCATTGAAGGTCTTTTGCTACAGCCTTCCTTAGCCACTGATAGTCACTTACTTAGCAGTTGATGGACTGATGTAGATAGCTGTTGATGTTCTATCTTCACTAGCAGTTGATGACTCACTTCACTTAAATTGAATTATATGGCACTGAATATTTATAATTTGCTTTTCTATTCTAGATTATCCATTGAGTCAACATGACTTCTGAATGAATAATTGCATTGTTACCTGTTTATTGTGTTTCTCACATAAGATATTACAATGACCACATCATTTGACGGGCTACTCCTCCAATGGTTATCCCTTAGGACGACTAGCAATTGGAGTTTACATTTCATCTTAAAATAATTATGCAATTGTTATTTTGTTTATCATCGAGATTAAGACTTGATTCCTAAAACTTGTTAATAAAGAACATGTCAAATTACTTAAAAATATTAAGTTGCAAACGTAAAAAGTAAAAATATACTTTAGCTAACTTACTCAGTAGTCAGTACAATGGTTTTTTTAAGTAGTACAATAACCTGTATAAAGTAATCATTTATATTTTTTATTAAAATAATTTTAAAAATATTAGGAGAATAAAATAACATATATATTTTTATAAAAAATATTAAAAAATTTATTTAACCGAGATAATTTTTTTATTCGTCTGTCTTAAAAGCAATCGTTACTTATTTTACGTGGATGATATTTATTAATTAGCACGGATATCAATTGTCAACCTTATATGGATTGGGACACATCGTAAAGATTGACAAGAATAAATGATTAATTTATCATGATTTGTAAAGACGATCTAATTGAGGTGTCTGAAACTTAAAAAATGCTAAAAAAATTGGGGGAAGTCCGTAAAGAGATATATGACGCAATGTTTGATGTGAATGTGCATATTTTGTTGTAGAAAAATAATATTTTAAAGATGAATGAGAGTAACACTTGATTGATCATTACGATACGGTGTTAGTGTTGACCGAAGAATTGACAATGACTAAAAATGAGTTTTTTGAGTATATGTAATTTGTTGGGATATTGAATAACGTACCATGTTCACTTAACATGGATACAATTTTAAGGTTGAATATCATAAATAAAATTGCATATCATCTTTATGCACATAATTGAGAGTGAAACGTGATTGATCATAGCAACAAAATATTTGAGTTCACCTAACAATGGGTAAAAAATGAGCTTTTTGAAAATATGCAATTTGTGGTGGATATTGAACAAGACACCTAGCTCATGTAACAACATCACAATAATTTTAAGGTTGAATAACATAATTAGAGTGCATATCAGTTTTCCACAACTTTGATTATGAAGCATCATTTGAATAGTCGAAAGTAATTAAAATTATGCTCAACTTAGTTCAAGGAAAATACAAATCTATTTATAATAAAATAAGTGACAAAGAAGATATATGCACTTAAAAAACTTTTAATTCATATCAGCAACGATTTTTTTTCTATTAGAGATTGTTACAAATATAAAAAGAATAAATAATGAAACTAAGGAATTTTAGAAGCTATATATGAAACTAATATCTAAGAGTTTCGTGTAATAATCAATTTTCATACATGACATTAAAATATTAAAAATATTATATTGACTTATAATTGTACCAACGGTCAATTCATTATAATAAATAAATAATTATATAAATTATAATGTGATTCGTGAGATTAATTTTTTTATTCATTTGTCTTAATTTTCTAGGATGGTGTTAAATGCAAAAAATTTTTGCTCCATGTAGTAGTCAGTTACTATAATATAACTCACTCATTTTCTGTGCAGGGTTGACAACATGTTAACACATTAAATAGAGACAAGTTGATTAAGACATACACTTTAAAACACATACAATTAACACATTAAATAGATACACATTCATGTTTTTCTAGATATATTGAATAAATGACTTATCAATTCACCTTTAAATAGATACACGTTCCTGTTTTTCTAGATAGAGAATAAATGACTTATCAATTCACCTTCATTTTATATAAATATAAGTGACTCCTATTTATTTCATCAGCTCAATCTGAGGTAAAAATGTTGTGCAAGACATGCCTGTACAATAACAAGACTAACTCAAATTGACAACCCTAAGTAAGTTGTATTGTAATCTATATTTTGCATTTTGTATTGTAATATTTAAGTCTGTAAAAATGTACAAGAGCAGACTGGAGTCTTTTTTGTAAACAGTATCAAGTCTAAGAATTCTATCTGGAAGAAGATCAAGAAGATCATGTCTCAGAAGAATTATGAAGAAGCATTGAGTTGAATAAATTTATTTTGAGAAAAATATTTTAAATCAAGATATCTACAAGTCACCGATTAAGTGTTATAGAGAAGTCATTCGAGAACTTCAGAATGACTTATCGACAAGTCAGGAAAAGCTACTAGAGAACTCAGAGATATCGACAAGCCAATTCGAAGACATGAAGAATAGAGATATAGACAAGTCATTTATTCACTAGAGAACTCTGAGTTATCGATAAGCCAATTTGTCACTAGAGAACTCAAAGTTATCGATAAGTCAAGTTGTCACTAGAGAACTCATAGTTATCGATAAGCCAAGTTGTCACTAGAGAACTCAGAGTTATCGATAAGTAAAAGTGAAGAAACGAAGATAAGAGATCTCGACAAGCCAAATTCTCTTATAGAGAACTCAAAGACTTCGATAAGTCAAAACAACTATAGAGTGATTAGAGATCTCGATAAGCCAATATACTTATCGAGATGTCAAGTTCTCTATATACCAAACTAGAGATCTCGAGGTAACACTAAAAGTACAAAGTGCAGACCAGTTCAATATCCAAGATTATCAATCAACAAATAATCTAATCAGTTGGATTGACAAGTCTACAAAAGCACTTGAAGAGTACAAGAGCAACGACCAAGATGAACTGGCAAAGTAAAGTCACATGCGTGCAAGATTAGCAAAGATACACTAAGCCAGAAATCAAATAATTTGATTATCAAAAAATAGGGTTTAGTACATGCTAATGCATTCTGTGTAATAACCAGTGTTTACTGTTCTATAAAGTAAACACTAAATGCTTTGTTAGAAGTAACAATTTAGATCAGAAAAATCTTGTATTCTCTCAAGGAAGAAGCTAAGCTCTTTATCAACAAAGAGCCTGGAAATTTTATAGCAAAATATTCTTAATTTTAATATAAAATTAAGTGAGTTTTGAAAGATTTATGTTCACTATTTTATCTGTCTAAATTCAGCACTAACACATTTAACTACAAGATTTTAATTTACTTTGTTCATCACCATAAACACTTCAAGAAAAGCAGAAAACCACAAAAACACATACACCCCCCCTGTGTGTAATTCATTATCTAACAAGTGGTATCAGAGCAAAATCTAAAAGTAAACAGATTCAAGATCTTGGAAGAATGAATACACAGAAAATCAGTAGCATCAAAATCCCTACTTTTGATAAGACTAACTACACTCTTTGGAAGAAGAAAATATTGTTGTTTATCAGGATGGCCAATCCATTATATATTCAGATTCTCAAGAATGGGCCTTTCACTCCTATGGTAAGAGTTGAGCAATTTACAGATGAAGATATGGTCATTCCAGCTCATTATGCTCCTAAAGATCCTTCAGAGTACACTGAGCCTGAGACAGAAAAAGTCTCCCTAGACAGTGGCTTGTAGTGATCTTGATAGAGTTACTTGATAATGTAATGTACAATAACATTGTCAACTGTGACACTGCTAAACAGATTTGGGAGAAGATTCAAATAATTTATGAAGGAACAGAGGAAGTTAGGTCAAATCAAAGAAGGATACTTATTTCACAGTATGAGGGTTTCATGGCTAAGCCAAAGGAAAGTATTACTGATGTGTTTGAAAGGTTTAACAAGCTGATTAATGACTTGCAGCTGCATGATAAATAATCTGAAGCTAAAGAAGTGAACTTGAAGTTTTTGCTCACACCCCCTGATCATTTGGAACATAAAATTTCAGCAATCAGAGAAGGGAGAGACTTGAGCAGAATAACTCTGGAAGTTCTATATGGAATCTTAAAAATATATGAATTAGAAATGATTCAAAGGAAATCATTAAGAGCTGGTCAAGGGCATGTTGTAGATGGTTCAAGTGCCCTAATTATCAATGAAAGCCAGACCTCTAATGATGAGCCAAGATCCCAGACTCCAGTTGCCTCAACAAGTGAGCAAAGAAACAATGATTCACGGGAACAAGTCATACTGGAATTGAAAGAAGATGAGTTCTACACCCTGGATGAACTTGATGAGCCAGATCAGTCAATGGCCTATATAGCAAGAAAATTCTCTAACATTAGAGTAAATAAGCCAAGATTCTTCAAGGGTAAAGGACAATCATTCAACAAAGACAACAACTGGAAAGGAAAAGGGAAGTACACATCTGATAGGAAAAATTATTACAAAATTGGATCTGTTGACAGATCAAAGATAAGGTGCTATAAATGTGATGAGCTAGGCCCTTTTGCTACAGAATGCAGGAAACCCAAGAAAGCAAAGAAAAACAAAACTTATCTTTAACTGGAAGCAAAGTATGAAGCTCTTCTGAAGAAACAACAAAGAAAATCCTATATTGCAGAGGGAAAGAGTTGGGATGATTCTGATAATGAGAAAGTTGGAAATTATGCATTTTACGGCCTTAGAACAAGGAGAGTCATCCTCATCAAAAACACATGTACCAACTCTTACCACCATTGATTTAGATATGAGTCAATATAAGGAAACTGTAGAAAAGATGAGCACATAAATTTTTCACATTCATACAAGTATGGTTGCTGTTAATGAAGATGTTAGCAGACTGACAAAGATAAATGAGAAGCTTGAAAATGAGAAACAAGAAACTGAGTTGTTGCTGGTAGAGCTTGAAGCTGTGAAACAAGAAAATGCATATCTGAAGAACAAGCTCAAGTGTGTAAATGAGATTGAAGTTATTTTAAGGGAAAAGTTAGAAAAGAATGAAGTCAAGTTGAAATCTTTCAAGAATGCATCTGAGTTGGTTGGACAATACCATGAGAAGAACAATCCATGTGCAAATATTTTTTTGGTCTTGATTATGATGCCTTGAACAATAAGAAGAAAGTTGTAGGTGAAAAAGGGAAAGTAAATGAAAACGAAGATGTTCCAGCTATGCTGAAAAAGGTTGGCTCACCTATGTTCAAATCATGTGAAGTAGATTTCAGTGAAGATGTGCTGATCATAAAGCTAGAAATTGCTGATGAAGACAATGAGAAGAAAAATGTAGAAACAGCTTAAACTTCAAAAGCTGAAAAGAAGCTCATGGATAACCAAGATTCCAAGACACCTGTCAAGGAAACAAAAACTGAAGATGCAAGAAAGAAGAAGAATAGAATTGTGAAGATTGGGATAAAGAAAATAAACAATTTTGCTTATGTTGTAGATGCTCCAAGGAAGAAATATGAAAAGTGTGGCTCTGTGAATCACCTAACTCACCTTTGTAAAAAGGTTGTTAGTAAGCCAGCTGAAGGAGCCTGAAAGTATAAGCCAAGACAAATGATCCCTATTCATTTTATGATAAGTTTGATTGCATTCCCTGTAACTTAAAAGTATTGAAAAGTTGTCACAAACTGAGAGTAGATCTCAAAGAAGTGAGTACTGGATCTACAACTGCAAGGGAAAATGCACAAACATCTATGAATGATATTCTTTCTGAGACTTCTAACTCTACTTCTGCTAAATTAGTTATCAAGAAGAAAGTACCCAACACTGCTTGGGTTGCTAAATACCCTTAAAATTCATTGTGTGCAGGGCAAAATGAAGAAGGTCATATGGATCATAGACAGTGGATGCTCCAGGCATATGACAGGTGATAAAGCCCTGCTATCATAATCTGAGGAGAAAGCTGGCCCTTTGGTGACCTTTGGAGACAACATCAAAGGATTCATAATGGGATATGGCAAGATTATTTCTGGAAATTTTGTCATTGATGATATATCATTGGTAGCTGGTCTTGAAGTAAATCTTCTTAGTGTCAGCCAATTTGTAGACAAAGGTTTTAAAGTTCTATTTGACAAAGAAGAATGTATTTTCATCAGCAAGAAAACCAATGAAGCTGCTCTAAAAAGAGCAAGGAAAAGAAGCTTGTTTGTTATAGACTTGGACTCAACAAATGAGGATGGAATTTGTTGCTTCTACACCAAGGCATCCATAAAGCAAAGCAAGTTATGGCATAAGAAACTCTCACATCTAAACTACAAGGCAATCAATACTCTAGTCAAGAAAGAGCCGTGAGAGACATGCCAAAATTAGAGTTTGCTCAAATTGAAGTTTGTGAAGCCTGTCAGAAAGGAAAAATGAAACGATCAAGTCACAAGTCAAAAACTGTGAATTCCATAAGTGCACCATTGCAACTTATTCACATGGACTTGTTTGGCCCAGTAAATATCTTATCAATTTCAAGGAACAAATATTCACTTGTGATGGTGGATGACTTCTCAAGATATACTTGGGTAGAATTCATGCACTCTAAAGATGAAACTCCACACATCATAATTGAGCACATAAAGAAGACATAAAAATTGAAGATCAAAACTGTGTAAAGAGATTAAGAAGTGATAATGGGACAAAATTTAGAAATACAATATTAAGTGAATTCTGCAAAAACAAAGGCATTGTTCAAGAATTCTTTGCTGCTAGAACACCTCAACAAAATGGGGTAGTTGAGAGAAAGAACTAAACATTAGTAGAAGCTGCAAGGACAATGCTGCAAGATGCCAATCTGCCAACTAGTTTTTGGGAAGAAGATGTAAATACTATATGTTACACTCAAAATAGATATCTCATGAACAAGATTCATGGAAAATCACCTTACTCAATCATGTCTAAGAGAATGCCTATTGTAAAGCATCTTCATGTGTCTGGAAGCAAGTGTTTCATCTTAAAAGACAAGTCTGAATATGTGAGAAAATTTGACTCAAAGGTTTTTGGAAGTAAATTTTCTGGGATATTCATTGGAGAGAACTGCCTACAAGGTCTATGTAATTGATCAAAAGAAAATCATGGAGAGCACATATGTGACTTTTGATGATGACAAGTGTCTATGCTTGGAATGTCTTGATGATAATGAAGTTGAAGCCTTTGTATTTGAAAATCTCAATATTAACAGTGATTCTAATGAAGAGGATGGAGGCAATGCATATGAGATGGTGAATGAAGAGACTACTGAACAGAAAAATCATGAAAATAGAAGCTCATCTCAAATACCTGAATTTGATAGCACAAACTCAAGGGGAGAAAGAGAAGAAGGATCTACTAGTCAATACCAATAATGAAGAAAATGATGAAGGCACCAGTCAACAAACTCACACAAGAAAATGGGATATGAGTCACAATCAAAATTCAATAATTGGTGATCCCAGTGCCGATGTAAGGACTAGAAGTGCAGCTTCTAATGAGTGATTACATGCATGCTTTCTGTCTCAAGTAGAGCCTAAGAAAACTGAAAAAGCTCTTATGGATCCTGATTGGATATCTGCCATGCAAGAAGAGCTTAATCAGTTTAAAAGAAACAAAGTTTGGGAGTTAGTTCCTGTACCAAAAAATAGAAGTGTAATTGGAACAAAAAGGGTGTTCAGGAACAAGATAGATGAAAATGGTATAGTTACTAGAAATAAGGCAAGGTTGGTTGTAAAAGGCTACTCACGGGAAGAAGGAATTGATTGTGATGAAACTTTTGCTCCAGTTGCAAGAATTGAAGCAATAAGAATCTTTCTAGCATTTGCTGCACATTCAAACTTCAAGGTGTATCAAATGGATGTCAAGAGTGCCTTTCTAAATGGTGAGTTAGAAGAAGAAGTTTATGTGCAACAACCATCTGGCTTTGAAGATCCTGAATTTCCAGATTTTGTGTACAAGCTACTCAAGGCTCTATATGGACTAAAGCAGGCACCTAGAGCTTGGTATGATACGAGGATAGATTTTCTACTTAAGCATGGTTTCACTAGAGGAATAATAGACAAGACACTCTTCTACAAGCTGCATGGTGGTGATATGATCATAGTTCAGATCTATGTGGATGATATAATTTTTTGTTCTACTAATGAGAAGCTCTGTCAAAGATTCTCTAAGCTTATGCAGAGTAAATATGAAATGAGTATGATGGGGGAATTAAGTTACTTTCTTGGACTTCAAGTCAGTCAAAGAGGTGATGGAATCTTCGTCAGCCAGACTAAGTATGTTGAAGATTTATTGAAAAAGTTTGGCATGGTTGATTGTTCACCTGCATCTACACCTATGTCTATAACAACAAAGTTGGATGAAGATAAAAAGGGCAAGAGTGTAGATATTACAAGCTATAGAGGCATGATTGGATCATTGCTTTAATTAATTGCAAGTAGACCATACATCATATTTGCAACATGTCTATGTGCAAGATTCAAGTCAATCCAAAAGAATCATATTTGATGGCTGTAAAGAGGATTTTCAGATACTTGAAGGGGACTCCAAACTTGGGGTTATGGTATCTTAAGAAAACTGGTTTTGAAGCTGTTGGATACACAAATGTGGATTTTGTTGGATGCAGGGTTGACAGAAAGTGTACTAGTGGAAGCTGTCAGTTTCTTGGATAAAGAATTGTATCCTGGTATAGCAAGAAACAACAATTTATGTCAACTTCCACAGCTGAAGCTAAATACATAGTTGTTGGAAGTTGTTGTGCTCAAGTGTTTTGGATTAGAAATCAGCTAATGGATTATGGCCTAGTGTTACACAAAATTCCAATCATGTGTGATAATACTAGTGCTATATCTATTGTGGCTAATCTAGTTAATCATTCTAGGACAAAGCACATTGATGTAAGGTACCATTTTATTAGAGAACATGCTGCAAATGGTACCATTGAGCTCATTTTTGTTTCAACAAAAAAATAATTAGCTGACATTTTTACTAAACCTTTGGATGAAGCAACTTTCACTAGACTTGTAGGTGAAATTGGTATGCTAAATTCTTCATCCTAAGGCAAGAACTCAGCTAATGTGTTGCAGTAGATTAATTTCTAGTAAATCAAAATTAGTTTAATTTAATTAGAAATTAACTGAAATATGAATTATAAATATTTCAGAAATCTCTGCATATTTATTTTTCAAAATTCAAAATTCAACTTGGAATTTTTCAAATTCTAAGTAAACTGTCTGGATGTTGACTTACATTTTTCAATATGTAAAATTAACACAAGACGGAATTAAAGTAATCAAAAGTATATAGAAACTGAGTTTTCGATAAGTCTAACTGACTTATCGACAAGTCATTTTAAGACTTCTCGAGTGAGTTCTCTATAAGTCAATTTCCTGACTTCTCGAGTGACTTTTCGATAAGTTTTATTTTGACTTATCGATAAGTCATTATAGAGTTCTCTATAAGTGTTAACTTACAGAGTTCTCTACAAGTATAATTTTAGATTTATGAATAACTCAAAACTGAAATAATTTAATCCAATAAATTTTTTTAGTAAAATACTTTTGACAAAATTATTCTGATTTTATTTTGATTTATTCAAATAAAAATTGTAAACAATTCAGTCCATTTTTAGACAAACTGGATATTTATTTGACATCTCGATAAGTTTATTTTTAGTTCTCTACAAGAATAAAATAAAATGAATTATCAATATATTTTTCACATTTCAAAATGACTTCTCGATAGACTAATTCCAAACGTCTATTTTTGAGTTCTCGACAAGTCATCTGCTTTTACTATAAATACCCAGACATATCGATACACATATACTTACGCCTTCGAGAACTCTAAGTGACCTAGCCTTTTCAATTCTAAACCGATTTCTCTCTTATTTCAAACTCTTTTCCACTAATTTTTCTTACCCATTCTCCCTTACTCAACAATAATGACACTCAACAATGTTAGAGTTGTAATCCCAGAGAAAGGAACCAACTACATCGCTTTCACTGATGTTAACCAAGCCCCTGATAGTTTCAAGGGGTTTGTGAAATTCTTGTCTGAATCATATCTTGCAGGTGCTTTAACTTGTTCTGCATGAGTTTTGGACAACAGTTGTGGTGAGAACTGTAATGAATGACAACTCTGTATCTTTGGTGATAACTTGCACAATTAGAGGCCAACAGATAGAGTTCAGAGCAAGATGTGAATGTAGCCTTGGGTCTTCCAACTGTAAATCTAGTGGAGGTGCCAACACAGGATGAACTAGCCGAGTTTATGGATTTCATCAACTATAGTAGAAGAATTAACATGTCAAGCTTGAACAAAATAAACCTAAGGAAGGAATGGTCCTTTGTGTTTGATTCCATAGTAAGGGCCTTCACATGTAGGAAGATAGGATATGACAACATCTTAAGTGTGGTGCTGAAGCTGGTGTTCTCAATAGCCCACAACAGACACTTGAATGTTGGTTTATTGATCCTGAAAGAACTTGCAACTAGGCTGACCATGTCCCAATCTGCTAAAGGTAAGGAAATTTTCTTTCCTGGATTTATTATGTCTACTTTAAATCATCAATTAATAGACATACATTTGCTGAATGGTATATACAACAGTAAAATAGGCAATTGTAAGCAAGTGTCCAAAATTATATTTAGTTCACTTACTACAAAGAATAAGGTAAATATGAGTCTGAAAATCACTCCATTTATGATGGAGAGGTTTAATACTTACACTTACCCTATGCATGATATGAGATCAAATGCTCAATCTAGTACATCTATGGTCTCTGAACCTGTAAAAGTTCAAATACAGGAAAACCAACAAGGGCCTTCCCAAGC